>NW_024537375.1:25039-49410 GCF_016097555.1 Gigantopelta aegis | reverse complement strand
CTTCATTTCTGAATCCACCTTCTTCCTCTCGCATTGTTTGGGCTCATGAAAACTAAAACAAGAGAGGAAGGGTTTCCAAAAAAGAATAACAAAAACATTCCAAACCTAACCTAAGGAACATACCTAAGCTAACCTAACCTAACCTAACCGAACCTTAACCCTTCCCTAACGGAACCTAAACCCCTTTAAATATATAAAATAAATTCCTTTGTCCCAACAAGGATTTTGATGAAATTTTTCCCTCTCTTAACCGGCCATAGCAAGCCCCTTGATAAATATCTTCCTCTCTTGATTCCACACGTCAACTAAAAACAACAAAACAACGGAGAAAAACATTCCCCAACCAATAATAATCACCACAAGAAAGTTGAGCTAGTGTTAGAAAAGGCATAACCTTATAAATGAACCCATTTTTCCCCATCTATTCCCATCTGGAATTTTCCCATTTACAAACACCTAAACTCACAACCTTTTGCCCAACCACAACCGAGGACCTGGGTTTTTTCTTTTTTTTAAGTTTAATTCAACCAGGCAAAGGTAAAAACCTAAAAGATGTTGCTAACTTTTTTGTTGTCGGTATTATACGTTTGCATGGCACCCAATCTAAAGAACTATCAAGATAAAGTAAAAAGTAAATTTGTTTTTTTTTTTTTTAAACGACACCCCTAGAGGACATTGTTTTTTTAATTTTATCCATCGGCATTGGACTCAACCATATGGTCTTCTTACCCTGTTTTTTTTCCCAGAGGAACCCCTGTCAACATAGGCCTACCTCTTTTTACAGGCAACAAGGGACCTTTTTTTGAAACATCTTTCTAAGAAGAATGTACGTCTTTTAGTCTGTAACCAATGCACTGTAAAAATTTTTCAATTGTAAATTCTAATTCTTACCAAAAACAATTCAAAACCAAACTATCAAAAATCACAAGGGAGGTTAACTTACCCGTAAAATGCTTCTTTTCATGAAGTCCGACAACCTATCCCCATTCGTCACTGTGGCAATCCAACTGAAGAACTAAAACAAAGAGAGGAAGTTGTTCAAAAAAGTACATAACAATAACTAACATTACATACCACTACCTAAGCTAACCTTTCCTAGCTAACCTAAGCTAGCTAACCCTAACCTAACCTATCCCTAACTAACCTAACCTAATAAATAAAAAGAACTTTCCTTCTGTCACAAGGATGTTGATGAATTTTCCAACTCTCTTAACCATGAACACCGCCCGATGATAAATACTTCCATCTCTTGATTCCACACGTCAACTAAAACAAACAACAACAAACAACGTAGAAACATTCCTAACAATAATAATATACTCACCACGAAAGTTGACTATTGTTAAGAGAAAGGGCAAAACATTTAAAATGAACCTATTTTTACACGCATCCTATTCACCTCTAAATGTTTACCCATTACAAACAACCTAACCTCCTCCAACCTTTGCCGCAACCAACCGAAGGACCTGGTTTTCTTTTTTAAGTTTATTCACCCATGGCAAATTAGAAACCAAAAGATTATTTTAAACTTTTGTTGTCGAGTATATTACGTTTTGCAGTAAGCACACAATCCAAAACAACTATCAAGATAAAGGTAAAAGTAAAGTTTGTTTTATTTAACGACCCCCACTAAGGAATTGATTTTTTTATCTTATCATCGGCTTATTGGACGGCCAAAACATATGGTTCCTTCTGACACTGTTTTTTTTCCAGGGAAACCCCGCTGTCACCACATGGCTTACTCCTTTTTTACAACAGGCGCAAGGCCCTTTTATTTGATACTCTTGCTAGTATAAGGATTGTCCTTCCTTTTTAGATCTGTAACCAATGCACTGATAAATAAATTATCTTTCAATTGTAATTCTATTCCTTTTACCAAAACAATTACAACCAAACTATCAAAAATTCAACAAGGGAGGTAACTTCCATTAAAATGCTTCATTTCTGAAGTCCGACAATATCTTCCATCTCCCTGGGCATCACTGAAGAACTAAAACCAAAAGAGAGGAATTTGTTCAAAAAAGGTAATAACTAACATAAATTTCATAACCATTAACCTAACTAACCTAGCTAACCTAACCCCAAACCTATCCTAAGGTAACCAACCTAACTAAACCTAACCTAAATATAAAAATAGACCTTCCTTTCTGCACAAGGATTGATGAAATCTTCCAACTCCTCAAACCATGGCCAATCAGCAGGCCCAATGATAAATACTTCCATCTTTTGATTCCCACCCAACTAAAAAACCCCAAAAAAACCGTAGAAAACATTCCTCAACAATAAATATCTCAACAACAAAGGTTGAACTATTGTTAAGAAAAGGGCCATAAATTTTACTACCTATTTTTACCACGCACAGTATTCCCTCTGAAATGTTTTACCATTTACAACCCCTAAACTCATCAACCTTTGCCGCAACAACAACACGAGGTCCCTGGTTTTCTTTTTTCAGTTTTTCAACCCATGGCAAATGTAAAGACCTTAAAAGATAGTTGCTAAGACTTTTGTTGTCGAGTAGATATACGTGTTGCAGTTAGGCACCACAATAATAACAAAAACGAACTATCAAGATAATTTACCAAGACCGTAAAGTAAAGTTTGTTTTACGACAAGAGCACCCCCATCCACTATTGAAGGCACACGTTTGACTGTCCTTTAATCTTAATCACGGCTATGGGGGGGTGGTGGCGTACGGTACATTATATTTATGGTCATGGTCTGTGGATGCACGGGTGTTGTTGGGTTTTTTGCTGTGTTTTCACAGAGGTGAAAGTCACCCGGGCGCGGGCTGTCGCCGGGAGCATACGTCTGACTGATTTGAATTCTTTTGTTAGAAATGCATGCGACAGCCAGGCAAAAGGAACCTTTTATTTGTGTATCCACCCCATTTGCTGTAGTATATAGCGTACTCGTTAACGTCTTTTAGATCGGTAACCCATGCACCGGTAATATTAATATCTTTCGCTCAATAGGTACTTCTATTCTACTCACCAATAAACATATTATTCAAAACCTAAACTATCCAACTTCAATTTCAAGGACTGGTGTTTTCGGACCATTACCATGGGTGTGGGTGGAGGGGGGGGAACCAGCTTTAGTTCCTGTGTTATGATGTCGCGGACAGCTTCTCTGGTCCATCTGGTGGTCCTGCCGTGTCGGCGAATCAGCGGGGGGTGGGCATCAAGCTGTCAGAGCGCTAAGCTACGAGAGAGTAGTTGGTTTCAGGAAAAGGATACATGACCAGACATAGTGACCCCATACACTGTCCGTAGGAGCGGGTGGCAGCACCTAAGCTAAACTAACCCTAACCTAACGCAGACGGTAACGCTAGAACCTAATTAAATAAAAGTAGGTACTTGGGTCCTGCTGTCACGAAGGATGTGGGGTGGTGGGTGAATACTGATGTGGATGCGTACAGACTGTATCAGTAAGCCGAGGCCATCACATCGCTAATAGAATATCTTTCCTGTCGTCTTGATTCGACACGTCAACAAAAACAGCACATGCAAAGCGAACGGTATGCAATAAGCATGGTCCTCAACAGGATTGATCAATACTAGTACTCGAACAAGCGAAAGTTGAGGCTAGGTGTTAGTGGAAGCTAGTGGGCATACGCATTGGTATGTGATGCAAAGCCTATTTGTTACAGACGCATCAGCAGTATTCCGGGAGCTGAAATGTGGTTACCGTGTTTGACGAACGATGACCTTAAACTCATCAACGCGTTTGTCGGTGGGCTAGTGGGGTGCCGGCAGAGAGCACAGGACACGAAGGGGCAGAGGGACCCTCCCCCCTGGTTTTCCATCTTGCTTTTTTTATGTTTCCAGTTTATTTCACCAGTCAAATGTAAAGACCTAACAGATAGTTGCTAAACTTTTGTTGTCGAGTATACATACGGTTTGCAGTAAGCACACAATCGTAACAACGAACTATCAAGATAAAGTAAATAGTAACGTATGTTTCATTTAAAAAACGACCTAACGACAATGAGTAGAGGACCCAGTGATTTTAGATCTTATCATCGGGCTTATTGGACGCAACATTTCTACACCATATGACACCGAGTCTTTTCACACGCATCCAGCTTCTTAGGAACCGCACTGTGTCCACACTACACATAGCTACTGTACAAACGAACAGGACAGGGGCAGCACTCACCACCGTTTGTGGTAAGTTGACATGAAAGTCTGAGGACTATGCGAATCCTTAGTGGTCTTACGCCAACGTTACCTCAACCTTGGACTAGATCTGTACCTATGCAACTGATAACTAACTATCTCTTTCAACAGTAACAGTGCTATTCTTTAATTAATAAACCAAAAAACAATTCGACAAAACCCTATACTAAAATCGTTTGCACCCGTCAACAAGGCGGTACCAAGCTATTGTAAAACGAACTATCTTTAAGATATAACGTATAAAGTACAACAGATGGTTATCCTTGGCCATCCACGTCACGTGGTGATGGGGGTCCATGGGGATTTTGCTAAAACTGTGGCCCCTGGCCTATTGCGACACGTGACGACATATGGTCCAGAGGAGTGAGTGTGTTTACTATGGATGAACGTATACATAACATTTACACTGTCCATCACTACAGCCTACTAGCATACGCGCTAGGCTACACGCTCAATGCCGTTGACATTTTATCTTGATACGTCTACCTACGTAACTAGAGCCGCGTACCGTCTTATAACATCTGTCAACTTACCAACCTGTCACAAGGATAAATGATATTATCTTCCAATTGTAATCGTCACCCATGATAGAGCCATCGCCAGCCCGATGATAATCAGTCCCTCAACTTGATTCCTTCCCATCAATTCAACTTACACAAACAACGGCAACCAACGGAGATTCCCTATGCATTTCCCTCAACAACATGCTAATATACTCAACAACGGATGCTTGAGACCATGCTCTTCCATCTCGTCCTGACTTTCCTTCCTCCCCCCTGTTCTGGAACCTCCTTTTACCTTTTTCGCATCCCCTTTCCTTCACATCTTCTTGAAATTTTTTCTCCATTTACAAACAAACCTCAATGGATTATCGAATCAACCCCCCTCCTCGAAGGCACACAAAACAAGACCCCCACCCACCAACGAGGCAAGGCGTGTAGGGTGTGGGACGGGGGGGGGCGTGGCGCACCACACCAACACGAGGATCCTGGTTAACAAACCAACACAATTAGTTTAACTATACTACCTAAGCAACCTAAGCAACTGTAGAAGACACATAACCAAAGATAGTAGCTAAACGTAACCTAACTTAATTATTAATAAAACTATAACTGCACTTCTGTCACAGGAGTGATGAACATGTCCAACTCTTCTTCGTAACACCCCCAGGCACTCTAGCTAGCTTGATGATAGAGATCTGCCATCTCTTGATGCACAGTCTTTATTAGGTAAAAAACCACAACCAGTACAACCGTTTAGTTTTACATCTTAACAAAATGGACGGACACTCAACATTTTCACTGGTACAGGTCAGGGACGCTCAGGGACGTGACCGCCACATTCGGGCCCACTTTTTTAACCTGTATAATGAACCTATGTACACGCTACCTTAGGTCATTTGCATTCGGATAACCCTGTTTAGTATCGCTACATTGGAACGTAACACTCACTAAAACTATGAGAGCATACCACATCTACACGAGGACACTAGAGTTTTTTCTTTGTTTAGTCTTTTGTCCAACCATTTCTTTTCAGGTGTAGAAGCCACGCTAACCACCCATTTTTTTTGAGAGTGCTAAACTTTGTTTTTTTTTTTTTTTTTTCGTCCTCCTCCAGCCAAGGGCCAAACCAGCGGTAAAAACGAATCTATCAGAAACATAGTACAACGTAAAGCTTCGTCTGGTGGGTAACGACACACACGAGAGGACATGATTTTATCTATCATCGCGATTGCGACGTCAAACCTATGGTCATTTGACACGTTTTTTCTATAACGCTAGGCACCCATACCACGCTGTAACCCCACCCATATGCGCCTACGTTCGTTAAGACAGACAACGTAAGGGACCGTATATCTGATACCATATCAGGTAGAGTAAGTATGAGATGTATTTTCCCTCTGTTTCAAATCTGGTAATTCCTATTGCAGAGACTTAAATTCCCAGACACATAACAACTTTCTCAACCCCTTTGTAAGTCTCAGCTACCACTGGACACCCAAAATTTACAACACCATTTTTCCCCTCCTCCCCCACAAAACTATCAAAATCCAAAAATATTTACACAAAAGGAGTGGGGTGAACCCCTCCCCTCTCTTGTACAATCTAATACATGCCCTTACACCTCCTTGCTATTAGTACGACAGGCTATACTGCCATTCTAGTCACTGTGTGGCCATCCCAATGATCACCGAATGTACCCAAAAAGAGAGGACGTTGTTCAGAAACATGGCTACTATAAACATTCAACATCACAATCATCAACCTTAACCACATACTCTTGGACAGACTAACATCTAAACCGATAGTAACACCCCCTAATTCTCTAACCTATCCCAAGGAACCCAACCTAACCTAACCCGAACACCTTACCCCCCCCAATCACTAAAATGCACACTCCTCTTCCTTCCACCAAGGCCCCTCGTGATGAATCTTCCAAACTCTTTGCAACCCCTGCCATCAGCAGAAGACTGCTATAAATCACTCTGCTTGTCATAACTCTGATTTCTCCCACGTCACTAAATAAATAACAACCAAAAACCCAACGTTATCCAGAAAACATCCCCCTCCACACAACGCATGTACCCTGATTCAACATCCGAAAGTTGAGCACTCGTCGTAACGAGAAACGGGCTAAACATTTACAAATGAACCTCATTTTTTTAAACGCCATCTAGTACTTCACATCTGAAATGTTTCCCATTTTACAAACAACCTAAACTCTCATCAAACCTTTGACGACACCGCAAACACAACACGAGGATCTGGTTTTCTCCTTTTTAAGTCTTATTTCAAGGCATTGCAACTGTAGAAGACATACCAAAAAGATAGTTGCCTAAACTTTCGTTGTGTCGAGTAATATATACGTTTGCAGTTAAGGCACACAATCATAAAACGAACTATCAAGATAAAGTAAAAGTAATAAAGTTTGTTTTATTACAACGACACCACTAGAGGACATTGATTTTTTATCTTATCATCGGCTATTGGACGTCAAACATATGGTATAGAGATGTACGTCTTTTAGATCTGTAACCAATGCACTGATAAATAAATATCTTTCAATTGTAATTCTATTCTTTACCAAAAACAATTACAAACCAAACTATCAAAAATCAACAAGGGAGGTAACTTACCATTGAAATGCTTCATTTCATGAAGTCCGACAACTATCTTCCATCTCGTCACGGTGGCATCAACTGAAGAACTAAAACAAAGAGAGGAAGTTGTTCAGAAAAAGATACATAACATAACATAACATTAGATAACATTACCTAAGCTAACCTAAGCTAAACTAACCTAACCTAACCTAACGTAACCTAACCTAATATAATAAAATAGAACTTCCTTCTGTCACAAGGATGTTGATGAAATCTTCCAACTCTCGTAACCATGCCATCAGCAGCCCGATGATAAATATCTTCCATCTCTTGATTCCACACGTCAACTAAAAAACAACAACAAAACAACGTAGAAAACATTCCTCAACAATAATAATATACTCAACAACGAAAGTTGAGCTAGTGTTAAGAGAAAGGGCATAACATTTATAAATGAACCTATTTTTACACGCATCAGTATTCACATCTGAAATGTTTACCATTTACAAACAACCTAAACTCATCAACCTTTGCCGCAACACAACACGAGGACCTGGTTTTCTTTTTTAAGTTTATTCAACCATGGCAAATGTAGAAGACCTAAAAGATAGTTGCTAAACTTTTGTTGTCGAGTATATATACGTTTGCAGTAAGGCACACAATCATAAAACGAACTATCAAGATAAAGTAAAAAGTAAAGTTTGTTTTATTTAACGACACCACTAGAGGACATTGATTTTTTTATCTTATCATCGGCTATTGGACGTCAAACATATGGTCATTCTGACACTGTTTTTTTCCAGAGGAAACCCGCTGTCACCACATAGGCTACTCTTTTACGACAGGCAGCAAGGGACCTTTTATTTGATACATCTTGCTAGTAATAGAGATGTACGTCTTTTAGATCTGTAACCAATGCACTGATAAATAAATATCTTTCAATTGTAATTCTATTCTTTACCAAAAACAATTACAAACCAAACTATCAAAAATCAACAAGGGAGGTAACTTACCATTAAAATGCTTCATTTCATGAAGTCCGACAACTATCTTCCATCTCGTCACTGTGGCATCAACTGAAGAACTAAAACAAAGAGAGGAAGTTGTTCAGAAAAAGGTACATAACATAACATAACATTACATAACACTACCTAACCTAACATTACCTAAGCTAACCTAACCTAACCTATCATAATGTAACCTAACCTAACGTAACCTAACCTAATATAATAAAATAGAACTTCCTTCTGTCACAAGGATGTTGATGAAATCTTCCAACTCTCGTAACCATGCCATCAGCAGCCCGATGATAAATATCTTCCATCTCTTGATTCCACACGTCAACTAAAAAACAACAACAAAACAACGTAGAAAACATTCCTCAACAATAATAATATACTCAACAACGAAAGTTGAGCTAGTGTTAAGAGAAAGGGCATAACATTTATAAATGAACCTATTTTTACACGCATCAGTATTCACATCTGAAATGTTTACCATTTACAAACAACCTAAACTCATCAACCTTTGCCGCAACACAACACGAGGACCTGGTTTTCTTTTTTAAGTTTATTCAACCATGGCAAATGTAGAAGACCTAAAAGATAGTTGCTAAACTTTTGTTGTCGAGTATATATACGTTTGCAGTAAGGCACACAATCATAAAACGAACTATCAAGATAAAGTAAAAAGTAAAGTTTGTTTTATTTAACGACACCACTAGAGGACATTGATTTTTTATCTTATCATCGGCTATTGGACGTCAAACATATGGTCATTCTGACACTGTTTTTTTCCAGAGGAAACCCGCTGTCACCACATAGGCTACTCTTTTACGACAGGCAGCAAGGGACCTTTTATTTGATACATCTTGCTAGTAATAGAGATGTACGTCTTTTAGATCTGTAACCAATGCACTGATAAATAAATATCTTTCAATTGTAATTCTATTCTTTACCAAAAACAATTACAAACCAAACTATCAAAAATCAACAAGGGAGGTAACTTACCATTAAAATGCTTCATTTCATGAAGTCCGACAACTATCTTCCATCTCGTCACTGTGGCATCAACTGAAGAACTAAAACAAAGAGAGGAAGTTGTTCAGAAAAAAGATACATAACATAACATAACATTACATAACACTACCTAAGCTAACATTACCTAAGCTAACCTAACCTAACCTAACCTAACCTAACCTAACCTAACGTAACCTAACCTAATATAATAAAATAGAACTTCCTTCTGTCACAAGGATGTTGATGAAATCTTCCAACTCTCGTAACCATGCCATCAGCAGCCCGATGATAAATATCTTCCATCTCTTGATTCCACACGTCAACTAAAAAACAACAACAAAAAAACAACGTAGAAAACATTCCTCAACAATAATAATATACTCAACAACGAAAGTTGAGCTAGTGTTAAGAGAAAGGGCATAACATTTACAAATGAACCTATTTTTACACGCATCAGTATTCACATCTGAAATGTTTACCATTTACAAACAACCTAAACTCATCAACCTTTGACGCAACACAACACGAGGATCTGGTTTTCTTTTTTAAGTTTATTCAACCATGGCAAATGTAGAAGACATAAAAGATAGTTGCTAAACTTTTGTTGTCGAGTATATATACGTTTGCAGTAAGGCACACAATCATAAAACGAACTATCAAGATAAAGTAAAAAGTAAAGTTTGTTTTATTTAACGACACCACTAGAGCACATTGATTTTTTATCTTATCATCGGCTATTGGACGTCAAACATATGGTCATTCTGACACTGTTTTTTTCCAGAGGAAACCCGCTGTCGCCACATAGGCTACTCTTTTACGACAGGCAGCAAGGGACCTTTTATTTGATACATCTTGCTAGTAATAGAGATGTACGTCTTTTAGATCTGTAACCAATGCACTGATAAATAAATATCTTTCAATTGTAATTGTATTCTACACCAAAAACAATTACAAACCAAACTATCAAAAATCAACAAGGGAGGTAACTTACCATTGAAATGCTTCATTTCGTGATGTCCGACAGCTATCTTCCATCTCGTCACTGTGGCATCAACTGAAGAACTGAAACAAAGAGAGGAAGTTGTTCACAAAAAGATACATAACATAACATAACATTACATAACACTACCTAAGCTAACATTACCTAAGCTAACCTAACCTAACCTATCCTAATGTAACCTAACCTAACCTAACGTAACCTAACCTAATATAATAAAATAGAACTTCCTTCTGTCACAAGGATGTTGATGAAATCTTCCAACTCTCGTAACCATGCCATCAGCAGCCCGATGATAAATATCTTCCATCTCTTGATTCCACACGTCAACTAAAAAACAACAACAAAACAACGTAGAAAACATTCCTCAACAATAATAATATACTCAACAACGAAAGTTGAGCTAGTGTTAAGAGAAAGGGCATAACATTTACAAATGAACCTATTTTTACACGCATCAGTATTCACATCTGAAATGTTTACCATTTACAAACAACCTAAACTCATCAACCTTTGACGCAACACAACACGAGGATCTGGTTTTCTTTTTTAAGTTTATTCAACCATGGCAAATGTAGAAGACATAAAAGATAGTTGCTAAACTTTTGTTGTCGAGTATATATACGTTTGCAGTAAGGCACACAATCATAAAACGAACTATCAAGATAAAGTAAAAAGTAAAGTTTGTTTTATTTAACGACACCACTAGAGGACATTGATTTTTTATCTTATCATCGGCTATTGGACGTCAAACATATGGTCATTCTGACACTGTTTTTTTTCCAGAGGAAACCCGCTGTCACCACATAGGCTACTCTTTTACGACAGGCAGCAAGGGACCTTTTATTTGATACATCTTGCTAGTAATAGAGATGTACGTCTTTTAGATCTGTAACCAATGCACTGATAAATAAATATCTTTCAATTGTAATTCTATTCTTTACCAAAAACAATTACAAACCAAACTATCAAAAATCAACAAGGGAGGTAACTTACCATTAAAATGCTTCATTTCATGAAGTCCGACAACTATCTTCCATCTCGTCACTGTGGCATCAACTGAAGAACTAAAACAAAGAGAGGAAGTTGTTTCAAAAAGATACATAACATAACATAACATTACATAACACTACCTAAGCTAACATTACCTAAGCTAACCTAAGCTAAGCTAACCTAACCTAAACCTAACCTAACGTAACCTAACCTAATATAATAAAATAGAACTTCCTTCTGTCACAAGGATGTTGATGAAATCTTCCAACTCTCGTAACCATGCCATCAGCAGCCCGATGATAAATATCTTCCATCTCTTGATTCCACACGTCAACTAAAAAAAACAACAACAAAACAACGTAGAAAACATTCCTCAACAATAATAATATACTCAACAACGAAAGTTGAGCTAGTGTTAAGAGAAAGGGCATAACATTTATAAATGAACCTATTTTTACACGCATCAGTATTCACATCTGAAATGTTTACCATTTACAAACAACCTAAACTCATCAACCTTTGCCGCAACACAACACGAGGACCTGGTTTTCTTTTTTAAGTTTATTCAACCATGGCAAATGTAGAAGACCTAAAAGATAGTTGCTAAACTTTTGTTGTCGAGTATATATACGTTTGCAGTAAGGCACACAATCATAAAACGAACTATCAAGATAAAGTAAAAAGTAAAGTTTGTTTTATTTAACGACACCACTAGAGGACATTGATTTTTTATCTTATCATCGGCTATTGGACGTCAAACATATGGTCATTCTGACACTGTTTTTTTTCCAGAGGAAACCCGCTGTCACCACATAGGCTACTCTTTTACGACAGGCAGCAAGGGACCTTTTATTTGATACATCTTGCTAGTAATAGAGATGTACGTCTTTTAGATCTGTAACCAATGCACTGATAAATAAATATCTTTCAATTGTAATTCTATTCTTTACCAAAAACAATTACAAACCAAACTATCAAAAATCAACAAGGGAGGTAACTTACCATTAAAATGCTTCATTTCATGAAGTCCGACAACTATCTTCCATCTCGTCACTGTGGCATCAACTGAAGAACTAAAACAAAGAGAGGAAGTTGTTCAGAAAAAAAGATACATAACATAACATAACATTACATAACCTACCTAACATTACCTAAGCTAACCTAACCTAACCTAACCTAACCTAACCTAACCTAACCTAACGTAACCTAACCTAATATAATAAAATAGAACTTCCTTCTGTCACAAGGATGTTGATGAAACTCTTCCAACTCTCGTAACCATGCCATCAGCAGCCCGATGATAAATATCTTCCATCTCTTGATTCCACACGTCAACTAAAAAAAACAACAACAAAACAACGTAGAAAACATTCCTCAACAATAATAATATACTCAACAACGAAAGTTGAGCTAGTGTTAAGAGAAAGGGCATAACATTTATAAATGAACCTATTTTTACACGCATCAGTATTCACATCTGAAATGTTTACCATTTACAAACAACCTAAACTCATCAACCTTTGCCGCAACACAACACGAGGACCTGGTTTTTCTTTTTTAAGTTTATTCAACCATGGCAAATGTAGAAGACCTAAAAGATAGTTGCTAAACTTTTGTTGTCGAGTATATATACGTTTGCAGTAAGGCACACAATCATAAAACGAACTATCAAGATAAAGTAAAAAGTAAAGTTTGTTTTATTTAACGACACCACTAGAGGACATTGATTTTTTATCTTATCATCGGCTATTGGACGTCAAACATATATGGTCATTCTGACACTGTTTTTTTCCAGAGGAAACCCGCTGTCACCACATAGGCTACTCTTTTACGACAGGCAGCAAGGGACCTTTTATTTGATACATCTTGCTAGTAATAGAGATGTACGTCTTTTAGATCTGTAACCAATGCACTGATAAATAAATATCTTTCAATTGTAATTCTATTCTTTACCAAAAACAATTACAAACCAAACTATCAAAAATCAACAAGGGAGGTAACTTACCATTAAAATGCTTCATTTCATGAAGTCCGACAACTATCTTCCATCTCGTCACTGTGGCATCAACTGAAGAACTAAAACAAAGAGAGGAAGTTGTTCAGAAAAAGATACATAACATAACATAACATTACATAACACTACTACTAAGCTAACATTACCCTAAACCTAACCTAACCTAACCTAACCTAACCTAACCTAACCTAACGTAACCTAACCTAATATAATAAAATAGAACTTCCTTCTGTCACAAGGATGTTGATGAAATCTTCCAACTCTCGTAACCATGCCATCAGCAGCCCGATGATAAATATCTTCCATCTCTTGATTCCACACGTCAACTAAAAAACAACAAAAAAACAACGTAGAAAACATTCCTCAACAATAATAATATACTCAACAACGAAAGTTGAGCTAGTGTTAAGAGAAATGGCATAACATTTATAAATGAACCTATTTTTACACGCATCAGTATTCACATCTGAAATGTTTACCATTTACAAACAACCTAAACTCATCAACCTTTGCCGCAACACAACACGAGGACCTGGTTTTCTTTTTTAAGTTTATTCAACCATGGCAAATGTAGAAGACATAAAAGATAGTTGCTAAACTTTTGTTGTCGAGTATATATACGTTTGCAGTAAGGCACACAATCATAAAACGAACTATCAAGATAAAGTAAAAAGTAAAGTTTTTTTTATTTAACGACACCACTAGAGGACATTGATTTTTTATCTTATCATCGGCTATTGGACGTCAAACATATGGTCATTCTGACACTGTTTTTTTTCCAGAGGAAACCCGCTGTCACCACATAGGCTACTCTTTTACGACAGGCAGCAAGGGACCTTTTATTTGATACATCTTGCTAGTAATAGAGATGTACGTCTTTTAGATCTGTAACCAATGCACTGATAAATAAATATCTTTCAATTGTAATTCTATTCTTTACCAAAAACAATTACAAACCAAACTATCAAAAATCAACAAGGGAGGTAACTTACCATTAAAATGCTTCATTTCATGAAGTCCGACAACTATCTTCCATCTCGTCACTGTGGCATCAACTGAAGAACTAAAACAAAGAGAGGAAGTTGTTCAGAAAAAGATACATAACATAACATAACATTACATAACATTACCTAAGCTAACCTAAGCTAAGCTAACCTAACCTAACCTAACCTAACGTAACCTAACCTAATATAATAAAATAGAACTTCCTTCTGTCACAAGGATGTTGATGAAATCTTCCAACTCTCGTAACCATGCCATCAGCAGCCCGATGATAAATATCTTCCATCTCTTGATTCCACACGTCAACTAAAAAACAACAAAAAAACAACGTAGAAAACATTCCTCAACAATAATAATATACTCAACAACGAAAGTTGAGCTAGTGTTAAGAGAAAGGGCATAACATTTATAAATGAACCTATTTTTACACGCATCAGTATTCACATCTGAAATGTTTACCATTTACAAACAACCTAAACTCATCAACCTTTGCCGCAACACAACACGAGGACCTGGTTTTCTTTTTTAAGTTTATTCAACCATGGCAAATGTAGAAGACCTAAAAGATAGTTGCTAAACTTTTGTTGTCGAGTATATATACGTTTGCAGTAAGGCACACAATCATAAAACGAACTATCAAGATAAAGTAAAAAGTAAAGTTTGTTTTATTTAACGACACCACTAGAGGACATTGATTTTTTATCTTATCATCGGGCTATTGGACGTCAAACATATGGTCATTCTGACACTGTTTTTTTCCAGAGGAAACCCGCTGTCACCACATAGGCTACTCTTTTACGACAGGCAGCAAGGGACCTTTTATTTGATACATCTTGCTAGTAATAGAGATGTACGTCTTTTAGATCTGTAACCAATGCACTGATAAATAAATATCTTTCAATTGTAATTCTATTCTTTACCAAAAACAATTACAAACCAAACTATCAAAAATCAACAAGGGAGGTAACTTACCATTAAAATGCTTCATTTCATGAAGTCCGACAACTATCTTCCATCTCGTCACTGTGGCATCAACTGAAGAACTAAAACAAAGAGAGGAAGTTGTTCAGAAAAAGATACATAACATAACATAACATTACATAACACTACCTAAGCTAACATTACCTAAGCTAACCTAACCTAACCTAACCTAACCTAACCTAACTAACGTAACCTAACCTAATATAATAAAATAGAACTTCCTTCTGTCACAAGGATGTTGATGAAATCTTCCAACTCTCGTAACCATGCCATCAGCAGCCCGATGATAAATATCTTCCATCTCTTGATTCCACACGTCAACTAAAAAAAACAACAAAAAAACAACGTAGAAAACATTCCTCAACAATAATAATATACTCAACAACGAAAGTTGAGCTAGTGTTAAGAGAAAGGGCATAACATTTATAAATGAACCTATTTTTACACGCATCAGTATTCACATCTGAAATGTTTACCATTTACAAACAACCTAAACTCATCAACCTTTGCCGCAACACAACACGAGGACCTGGTTTTCTTTTTTAAGTTTATTCAACCATGGCAAATGTAGAAGACCTAAAAGATAGTTGCTAAACTTTTGTTGTCGAGTATATATACGTTTGCAGTAAGGCACACAATCATAAAACGAACTATCAAGATAAAGTAAAAAGTAAAGTTTGTTTTATTTAACGACACCACTAGAGGACATTGATTTTTTATCTTATCATCGGCTATTGGACGTCAAACATATGGTCATTCTGACACTGTTTTTTTTCCAGAGGAAACCCGCTGTCACCACATAGGCTACTCTTTTACGACAGGCAGCAAGGGACCTTTTATTTGATACATCTTGCTAGTAATAGAGATGTACGTCTTTTAGATCTGTAACCAATGCACTGATAAATAAATATCTTTCAATTGTAATTCTATTCTTTACCAAAAACAATTACAAACCAAACTATCAAAAATCAACAAGGGAGGTAACTTACCATTAAAATGCTTCATTTCATGAAGTCCGACAACTATCTTCCATCTCGTCACTGTGGCATCAACTGAAGAACTAAAACAAAGAGAGGAAGTTGTTCAGAAAAAGATACATAACATAACATAACATTACATAACATAACTAAGCTAACATTACCTAAGCTAACCTAAAGCTAACCTAACCTAACCTAACCTAACCTAACGTAACCTAACCTAATATAATAAAATAGAACTTCCTTCTGTCACAAGGATGTTGATGAAATCTTCCAACTCTCGTAACCATGCCATCAGCAGCCCGATGATAAATATCTTCCATCTCTTGATTCCACACGTCAACTAAAAAACAACAAAAAAACAACGTAGAAAACATTCCTCAACAATAATAATATACTCAACAACGAAAGTTGAGCTAGTGTTAAGAGAAAGGGCATAACATTTATAAATGAACCTATTTTTACACGCATCAGTATTCACATCTGAAATGTTTACCATTTACAAACAACCTAAACTCATCAACCTTTGCCGCAACACAACACGAGGACCTGGTTTTCTTTTTTAAGTTTATTCAACCATGGCAAATGTAGAAGACCTAAAAGATAGTTGCTAAACTTTTGTTGTCGAGTATATATACGTTTGCAGTAAGGCACACAATCATAAAACGAACTATCAAGATAAAGTAAAAAGTAAAGTTTGTTTTTATTTAACGACACCACTAGAGGACATTGATTTTTTATCTTATCATCGGCTATTGGACGTCAAACATATGGTCATTCTGACACTGTTTTTTTCCAGAGGAAACCCGCTGTCACCACATAGGCTACTCTTTTACGACAGGCAGCAAGGGACCTTTTATTTGATACATCTTGCTAGTAATAGAGATGTACGTCTTTTAGATCTGTAACCAATGCACTGATAAATAAATATCTTTCAATTGTAATTCTATTCTTTACCAAAAACAATTACAAACCAAACTATCAAAAATCAACAAGGGAGGTAACTTACCATTAAAATGCTTCATTTCATGAAGTCCGACAACTATCTTCCATCTCGTCACTGTGGCATCAACTGAAGAACTAAAACAAAGAGAGGAAGTTGTTTCAAAAAAGATACATAACATAACATAACATTACATAACATTACCTAAGCTAACATTACCTAGCTAACCTAACCTAACCTAACCTAACCTAACCTAACCTAACCTAACCTAACGTAACCTAACCTAATATAATAAAATAGAACTTCCTTCTGTCACAAGGATGTTGATGAAATCTTCCAACTCTCGTAACCATGCCATCAGCAGCCCGATGATAAATATCTTCCATCTCTTGATTCCACACGTCAACTAAAAAACAACAAAAAAAACAACGTAGTAGAAAACATTCCTCAACAATAATAATATACTCAACAACGAAAGTTGAGCTAGTGTTAAGAGAAAGGGCATAACATTTATAAATGAACCTATTTTTACACGCATCAGTATTCACATCTGAAATGTTTACCATTTACAAACAACCTAAACTCATCAACCTTTGCCGCAACACAACACGAGGACCTGGTTTTCTTTTTTAAGTTTATTCAACCATGGCAAATGTAGAAGACCTAAAAGATAGTTGCTAAACTTTTGTTGTCGAGTATATATACGTTTGCAGTAAGGCACACAATCATAAAACGAACTATCAAGATAAAGTAAAAAGTAAAGTTTGTTTTATTTAACGACACCACTAGAGGACATTGATTTTTTATCTTATCATCGGCTATTGGACGTCAAACATATGGTCATTCTGACACTGTTTTTTTTTCCAGAGGAAACCCGCTGTCACCACATAGGCTACTCTTTTACGACAGGCAGCAAGGGACCTTTTATTTGATACATCTTGCTAGTAATAGAGATGTACGTCTTTTAGATCTGTAACCAATGCACTGATAAATAAATATCTTTCAATTGTAATTCTATTCTTTACCAAAAACAATTACAAACCAAACTATCAAAAATCAACAAGGGAGGTAACTTACCATTAAAATGCTTCATTTCATGAAGTCCGACAACTATCTTCCATCTCGTCACTGTGGCATCAACTGAAGAACTAAAACAAAGAGAGGAAGTTGTTCAGAAAAAGATACATAACATAACATAACATTACATAACACTACCTAAGCTAACATTACCTAAGCTAACCTAACCTAACCTATCCTAATGTAACCTAACCTAACCTAACGTAACCTAACCTAATATAATAAAATAGAACTTCCTTCTGTCACAAGGATGTTGATGAAATCTTCCAACTCTCGTAACCATGCCATCAGCAGCCCGATGATAAATATCTTCCATCTCTTGATTCCACACGTCAACTAAAAAACAACAAAAAAAACAACGTAGAAAACATTTCCTCAACAATAATAATATACTCAACAACGAAAGTTGAGCTAGTGTTAAGAGAAAGGGCATAACATTTACAAATGAACCTATTTTTACACGCATCAGTATTCACATCTGAAATGTTTACCATTTACAAACAACCTAAACTCATCAACCTTTGACGCAACACAACACGAGGATCTGGTTTTCTTTTTTAAGTTTATTCAACCATGGCAAATGTAGAAGACATAAAAGATAGTTGCTAAACTTTTGTTGTCGAGTATATATACGTTTGCAGTAAGGCACACAATCATAAAACGAACTATCAAGATAAAGTAAAAAGTAAAGTTTGTTTTATTTAACGACACACTAGAGGACATTGATTTTTTATCTTATCATCGGCTATTGGACGTCAAACATATGGTCATTCTGACACTGTTTTTTTCCAGAGGAAACCCGCTGTCACCACATAGGCTACTCTTTTACGACAGGCAGCAAGGGACCTTTTATTTGATACATCTTGCTAGTAATAGAGATGTACGTCTTTTAGATCTGTAACCAATGCACTGATAAATAAATATCTTTCAATTGTAATTCTATTCTTTACCAAAAACAATTACAAACCAAACTATCAAAAATCAACAAGGGAGGTAACTTACCATTAAAATGCTTCATTTCATGAAGTCCGACAACTATCTTCCATCTCGTCACTGTGGCATCAACTGAAGAACTAAAACAAAGAGAGGAAGTTGTTCACAAAAAGATACATAACATAACATAACATTACATAACACTACCTAAGCTAACATTACCTAAGCTAACCTAAGCTAAGCTAACCTAACCTAACCTATCCTAACGTAACGTAACCTAACCTAATATAATAAAATAGAACTTCCTTCTGTCACAAGGATGTTGATGAAATCTTCCAACTCTCGTAACCATGCCATCAGCAGCCCGATGATAAATATCTTCCATCTCTTGATTCCACACGTCAACTAAAAAACAAAAAAAAAAACAACGTAGAAAACATTCCTCAACAATAATAATATACTCAACAACGAAAGTTGAGCTAGTGTTAAGAGAAAGGGCATAACATTTATAAATGAACCTATTTTTACACGCATCAGTATTCACATCTGAAATGTTTACCATTTACAAACAACCTAAACTCATCAACCTTTGCCGCAACACAACACGAGGACCTGGTTTTCTTTTTTAAGTTTATTCAACCATGGCAAATGTAGAAGACCTAAAAGATAGTTGCTAAACTTTTGTTGTCGAGTATATATACGTTTGCAGTAAGGCACACAATCATAAAACGAACTATCAAGATAAAGTAAAAAGTAAAGTTTGTTTTTTATTTAACGACACCACTAGAGGACATTGATTTTTTTTATCTTATCATCGGCTATTGGACGTCAAACATATGGTCATTCTGACACTGTTTTTTTTTCCAGAGGAAACCCGCTGTCACCACATAGGCTACTCTTTTACGACAGGCAGCAAGGGACCTTTTATTTGATACATCTTGCTAGTAATAGAGATGTACGTCTTTTAGATCTGTAACCAATGCACTGATAAATAAATATCTTTCAATTGTAATTCTATTCTTTACAAAAACAATTACAAACCAAACTATCAAAAATCAACAAGGGAGGTAACTTACCATTAAAATGCTTCATTTCATGAAGTCCGACAACTATCTTCCATCTCGTCACTGTGGCATCAACTGAAGAACTAAAACAAAGAGAGGAAGTTGTTCAGAAAAAGATACATAACATAACATAACATTACATAACACTACCTAAGCTAACTACCTAAGCTAACCTAAGCTAAGCTAACCTAACCTAACCTACCTAACGTAACCTAACCTAATATAATAAAATAGAACTTCCTTCTGTCACAAGGATGTTGATGAAATCTTCCAACTCTCGTAACCATGCCATCAGCAGCCCGATGATAAATATCTTCCATCTCTTGATTCCACACGTCAACTAAAAAACAACAACAAAACAACGTAGAAAACATTCCTCAACAATAATAATATACTCAACAACGAAAGTTGAGCTAGTGTTAAGAGAAAGGGCATAACATTTATAAATGAACCTATTTTTACACGCATCAGTATTCACATCTGAAATGTTTACCATTTACAAACAACCTAAACTCATCAACCTTTGCCGCAACACAACACGAGGACCTGGTTTTCTTTTTTAAGTTTATTCAACCATGGCAAATGTAGAAGACCTAAAAGATAGTTGCTAAACTTTTGTTGTCGAGTATATATACGTTTGCAGTAAGGCACACAATCATAAAACGAACTATCAAGATAAAGTAAAAAGTAAAGTTTGTTTTATTTAACGACACCACTAGAGGACATTGATTTTTTTTATCTTATCATCGGCTATTGGACGTCAAACATATGGTCATTCTGACACTGTTTTTTTCCAGAGGAAACCCGCTGTCACCACATAGGCTACTCTTTTACGACAGGCAGCAAGGGACCTTTTATTTGATACATCTTGCTAGTAATAGAGATGTACGTCTTTTAGATCTGTAACCAATGCACTGATAAATAAATATCTTTCAATTGTAATTCTATTCTTTACCAAAAACAATTACAAACCAAACTATCAAAAATCAACAAGGGAGGTAACTTACCATTAAAATGCTTCATTTCATGAAGTCCGACAACTATCTTCCATCTCGTCACTGTGGCATCAACTGAAGAACTAAAACAAAGAGAGGAAGTTGTTCAGAAAAAGATACATAACATAACATAACATTACATAACACTACCTAAGCTAACATTACCTAAGCTAACCTAACCTAACCTATCCTAATGTAACCTAACCTAACGTAACCTAACCTAACCTAATATAATAAAATAGAACTTCCTTCTGTCACAAGGATGTTGATGAAATCTTCCAACTCTCGTAACCATGCCATCAGCAGCCCGATGATAAATATCTTCCATCTCTTGATTCCACACGTCAACTAAAAAAAACAACAACAAAACAACGTAGAAAACATTCCTCAACAATAATAATATACTCAACAACGAAAGTTGAGCTAGTGTTAAGAGAAAGGGCATAACATTTATAAATGAACCTATTTTTACACGCATCAGTATTCACATCTGAAAATGTTTACCATTTACAAACAACCTAAACTCATCAACCTTTGCCGCAACACAACACGAGGACCTGGTTTTCTTTTTTAAGTTTATTCAACCATGGCAAATGTAGAAGACCTAAAAGATAGTTGCTAAACTTTTGTTGTCGAGTATATATACGTTTGCAGTAAGGCACACACAATCATAAAACGAACTATCAAGATAAAGTAAAAAGTAAAGTTTGTTTTATTTAACGACACCACTAGAGGACATTGATTTTTTATCTTATCATCGGCTATTGGACGTCAAACATATGGTCATTCTGACACTGTTTTTTTCCAGAGGAAACCCGCTGTCACCACATAGGCTACTCTTTTACGACAGGCAGCAAGGACCCTTTATTTGATACATCTTGCTAGTAATAGAGATGTACGTCTTTTAGATCTGTAACCAATGCACTGATAAATAAATATCTTTCAATTGTAATTCTATTCTTTACCAAAAACAATTACAAACCAAACTATCAAAAATCAACAAGGGAGGTAACTTACCATTAAAATGCTTCATTTCATGAAGTCCGACAACTATCTTCCATCTCGTCACTGTGGCATCAACTGAAGAACTAAAACAAAGAGAGGAAGTTGTTCAGAAAAAGATACATAACATAACAACATAACATAACACACCTAACATTACCTAAGCTAACCTAAGCTAACCTAACCTAACCTAACCTAACCTAACCTAACGTAACCTAACCTAATATAATAAAAATAGAACTTCCTTCTGTCACAAGGATGTTGATGAAATCTTCCAACTCTCGTAACCATGCCATCAGCAGCCCGATGATAAATATCTTCCATCTCTTGATTCCACACGTCAACTAAAAAACAACAAACAAAACAACGTAGAAAACATTCCTCAACAATAATAATATACTCAACAACGAAAGTTGAGCTAGTGTTTAAGAGAAAGGGCATAACATTTATAAATGAACCTATTTTTTACACGCATCAGTATTCACATCTGAAATGTTTACCATTTACAAACAACCTAAACTCATCAACCTTTGCCGCAACACAACACGATGTTTTATTTAACGACACCACTAGAGGACATTGATTTTTTATCTTATCATCGGCTATTGGACGTCAAACATATGGTCATTCTGACACTGTTTTTTTCCAGAGGAACCCCTGTCACCACATAGGGCTACTCTTTTACGACAGGCAGCAACGGGACCTTTTATTTGATACATCTTGCTAGTAATAGAGATGTACGTCTTTTAGATCTGTACCAATGCACTGATAAATAAAATATCTTTTCAATTGTAATTCTATTCTTTACCAAAAACAATTACAAACCAAACTATCAAAAAATCAACAAGGGAGGTAACCTTCAAACCATTAAAATGCTTCATTTCATGAAGTCCGACAACTATCTTCCATCTCGTCCTGTGGCATCAACTGAAGAACTAAACAAAGAGAGGAAGAGTTGTTCCAGCAAAAAGATACATAACCATAACATAACAATACATAACACTACCCTAAGCTAACATTACCTAAGCTACCTAACCTAACCTAACCTAATGTAACCTATCCTAACGTAACCTAACCTAATATAATCAAATAGAACTTCCTTCTGTCACAAGGATGTTTGATGAAATCTTCCAACTCTCGTAACCATGCCATCAGCAGGCCCGATGATAAAATATCTTCCATCCTTTGGATTCCCACACGTCAACTAAGAAAACAACAACAAAACAACGTAGAGAAACATTCCTCAACAATAATAAATCTATCAAACACACGAAAGTTTGAGCTAGTGGTAAGAGAAAGGGCATAACATTTATAAATGAACCTATTTTTACACGCATCAGTATTCACATCTGAAATGTTTACCATTTACAAACAACCTAAACTCATCAACCTTTGCCGCAACACAACACGAGGACCTGGGTTTTCTTTTTTAAGTTTATTCAACCATGGCAAAATGTAGAAGACCTAAAAGATAGTTGCTAAACTTTTGTTGTCGAGTATATATACGTCTTTTGTGTGTAAGGCACCCAATCAGTAAAACTGACTTATCAAGGAAAAGGTAACAAGTCCAGTTTAGTATTTAGTTTAACGCACACACCACGAGAGGACATTTGATTTTTTTATCTTATCATCGGCTATTGGACGTCAACCATCTGGGCATTCTGACACGGTTGTTTTTTTCCAGCGGGATAACCGCTGTCACCACACGCGAGGCTTTACCTCGTTTTTACGACAGGCCGCAAGGGACTTTTAGTTTGATACATCTTTGTCTAGTCATAGAAGTGTACGTCTTTGAGCTCTCGGAACCATGCACCTGATACTATAAATATCTTTCAATTGTAATTCTAAATTCTTTACCAAAACAATTACAAACCCAAACTATCAAAATCAACAAGGGAGGTAACTTACCATTGAAATGCTTCATTTCATGAGTCCGAAACTATTTCCATCTCGTCACGTGGCATCAACTGAAGAACTAAACAAAGAGAGGAAGTTGTTAAAAAAGATACATAACATAACAAACATTACAAACATACCTAAGCTAACCCTTAACTAAACCCTAACCTAACCTAACCTAACTAACCTACCTAATAT
>NW_024537375.1:0-24839 GCF_016097555.1 Gigantopelta aegis | reverse complement strand
ACTTTGGGACATTTTAGGTTTTTCTATTCCCAACCAGTGTCTTATAACTGATAGGTACATCGAAGGCCATGGTAACTAGTTAAATAATTCACTATTATATATTATGTACCTGTACTTGTGCTTGCTTGCTTATCTTTCTTTTTTTAATCAGTGATACCTTTTTATGTAACTTGTGTTGAGTTAAATAATCAACACTTGGCCTATATATATGTAATTTTTTTTTTTTTTTTTTTTTTTTTGTTTTTTTTTTTTTTTTTTTTTTTTTTTTTTTTGTTATTATCCCATATATCGAGTAATTCATACTTCAAAAATATATATATATACTTCTCATCAAAGATTTGACATTATCAAAATAATAATAAAAATTACAGAAATATGTTTTGACATATATCTTTCATTTAGACTTCTATAATGTGTACATGACACCCATATATTAGAATGCATCTGACAACTGAATTTTAAAAACAAATACGGGAGAGACCACCTCCGGGACCACCTAGCATTCTCGCCCCTAAATTATTTTGCCAACCCTCTGAACTCAAATCCTGGGGGACACATTACCCAAGTATCCACAGACCCAACATGCTAACATGGCATGGTAAAAATGCAATTTAGTAAAGATATTTACAATTATTTTACAAATGACCCAGTGTTCTCGCTGGGTGAAAATTAAAGGAGGGCGGCCGGTCGGCACCACACCCTTCAAAAAAACAACAATAATAAACTTAGAGCAAAAAAAAAAAAAAAAAAGGGGGGGGGGGGGGGGGGGAGTAGTTTGGTTATCATATTGTTGTGTGTTGGTAGACTTTGAGAAAAGACATACCGTATTTGACCGGAAATTAGCCCATGTCTTTGAATAAGCCCCCCTCCGTTTTGATAGCATTTAAGAAATTAGGCCCTCATTCGTAAATAAGCCCACCCCCAACTTCGTCACCTTATAAATAACACGAAATTGTAAGTTTGCTCAAAGTTCATTTAAAAGGTCATACCTCCTGCAGATAATTAAACACAAATGTAACACAATATTTTAACACCAGTGAGATTTAGCAGTCTAACAGTAACAGTATGTAACATTGTTTTCAATTTCATGCATGCAGTATTTCTTTGAAGTACAGGAGCCCAAGTCTGAACTAAAACCAATGTCTATTTTTACCACCACACTGGGTCCGCAGTTAATGCTAATTAGGCAAATACCTTATTCTGATTGGCTAAGAACAATGACCTAGTTTGACAATTCTTTTTAGTGTTAGCTGGCTGCCTGTGTCAGAAACGTGTGTATACGCTATTGAGTTTCTTGTTAATTCTGTTGTTTTAAGTCTTCTCGGCATTAAATTTTGGATGTAAATAAACATCACTTAAGTAATTTTAACATAGAAGGTGTGTTTCTGATAATTAGATACTAGTAAAAAAAACAAGCAATTTAATTAATAAACAATTATTATTTATTAATAACAATAACACTAATCAATAGATGTGCTACTGAACGTTTTTTGTTTTCTTCCTAGTTAATTTAATTATTATTAGTTAAATTAATTATTATTATTTATTTTAATTATTATTATTAATATTTTTTTCAACAAAACTGGCCCCTTGTCTGGGAATAAGCCCACCCCATGCTAAGCTCACAATGAGTTGTCTTGGCCCCCTGGGCTTATTTCCGGTCAAATACGGTACTCCTTATTTTGCCTACAAAAAAGTGCAAAGGGGTTTATAAAAAAACTTTTAACTGAATGATATCGGTCTGACATTCACGGGCAGTTCCGGTTTTGCTGGACCGATCAAAGTTTTAATATTATTTTTAATAAAGATTTCAAGATATACGAAAAACAATAAAGATGTTTGTAAAGTGATCTCCTAATGTCAGATACATTTTTGTTATTTCCATCTTCATCGAATGAATCGATCGCTGTGATAAAATATCGCCAGCTGATAAAAAGTAGTTTCGTTTTTGTAAAGGCGGTGTATATATTATTTGGCACTCAAGATAAATGATTTTAATGATAAACACTACCACTTACGTTGTGTTGTTTTTATAAGCGTTCATATCCCCTCAAAATCAAAAGTTTACAATATTTTATAAAGATCTGCTTAATAAACAGAATAACAGAAAGTAAAAATCATCAGTTTCAACCAATTATATCTGCAACAGAGGACAAAATATCAAACGATAGTTAGTGGAAACAAAAGACAGAATGACCGTTCTGATCACGTGACAAATTTGGCGCCAAATAAGAGGGGTTTTTTTTCAATCGGAGATTGTTGAATCCGTAAAAAATAAAATGTTTTCATTGCTTACATAAAATATAACTTTTATTGTGTCTATCAAACATACAAATGGATACAGATATTGGACAAAATAGAGGCTGTTAAAAATACTGTTAAATTACGTTACGGTAACTGTCGTAAATGTTTCGTCAATTGCTTTTTCGTACACAACGCGGCTTGTTTCCTTTGATGTTCAGTGTGCAGACTGATCGTTGTTTTTTGTGTGGAAAAAATGTGCATTTGGAAATAGCAGAGATGGGTGCTGGAAAATAAAGAGGGGCGATCAAAAATAAAGGAGGGCGGGGAACGTGAAAGGAGGGCAGCAAAATGGAATAGCGGGGCGGGGCGCCCCGCTTAAATGGAGCAGCGAGAACACTGTGACCATTAAAAATAAAATGTCCTGCTCTTAAAATAGTTTATGAAAATGTATGTATGACAACTGGCGTACTACTTGTGAAAAGTATCGTGAATAAATCGAACCATGGACCAAAAACAGAATATTAAACCGAACTTAAAAAATTAAACCTAGTCAAAAATAACATTATGTTAGACACTAGGCACCAAATAGCCATACACGGTCCTGGTCATTAAATAATATAAAAATGTCCTGGGGTGTCATTAAATAATATAAAAATGTCCTGGAGTGTTATTAAATAATATAAAAATGTTCTGGGGTGTCATTAAATAATATAAAAATGTCCTGGGGTGTCATTAAATAATTTTATTATATAAAAACGTCCTGGGGTGTTATTAAATCATACAAAAATGTCCTGGGGTGTCATTACATAAACAGTCCTTTGTTTTCCTTGAATTGTAATTGTTAGGGTGTTAATTATGTTTCAAAGAAAGAGCACATAATTAAGTCTGATGGTTAAACCACTACACCACCAAAGGCCGGTCATTTTTTAATAAAGGTAAAATATCAACCATGATCGCATCCAAACATTTTCACAGTACAAACATACAGACAGCAGTCACATTAAAAAAATAATGATAATATAAAAGAGTTTATCAGCCATTTTCAGGAAATATTTTAAAGCAATTTCCTGTTGTTCTGTGGAGGGTTGGAAATTGGGTGGACATGTGAATATCATGAATGCTGTATAGTATACGGCATGTGGACATGCGTATGATATCTTGCCTGCAGTATCCTGAAGGTTAACAACAAATAAATATAAATATAAAAAATACCCTGCGCAAATCACCACCGGAGCAGTACTCCATGGCTAGGACAGGCATCGTGTCCCTGGGAACATCTAGTTCCGGCGGAACGTTCAGGGCTGTGATCACATTATCGTGCTGAAGTCTCTTCATGATGTCGATCTCCAGCTTCCACCGGTGACGATGTTTCTCGGTCATCTCGTTCTGAACACGACATATCTTTAAAGCCAGCTGTTCCCCTGTTTCCTGTAAGGAGTAAAAAAACAGTGTATGAAGAATAGTGGTTTTATTAGCTTGTTTTAGCATGGTGCGGCACCATGTCTCAGTAGTCTAGCACCATCTTGCTTTAATCAGTACCATGCTGCCCTGAGATTAAATAAGCCCTTTTCAATAATTAATTCTAAAACTGCTTTAATAAAATACTCAGAAAAAATACTATTAATTAATAAAATATGCCTGTTATGTATTTTGCGATTCATTTAATAATTTAAAGCAAGCACATTAATTACATTTATTTTTATATCATTTAACTGTTTGTAAAAGCCTTAAAAATGTCCCAAAAGTGTTTAGTCCACCATGTCTTGCCAAATTTCAAGGGGAAATTCTAAAGAAAACATTGTTTTTTTCATTCTCTTTTTATGTATTCTTAATCTGACATCTTTACTTTGAGGCATCTCTCTTTGTCTCATTGGCCTGGTCTGAAGTTGTAACAGCCAATAATCAACCATATTTTCTAACTTGTGTCACGGGTAACAGCTAATATACATTGTATTAAAGAAATAATTTTAAAGGTGCATTATAATAGTTCCAAGTACTATACATTGTAATTTGTTAACATTTATTTGTGATACCAAACTACAAATTAAGTGACCTAACCTGTAACATAATCTTTGAATTTAATTCTTGCAAAAGTTTTAAAATTGTAATGTTCCAATACTCAATCACTTATTCACAACTAATACACACACTATAGGAAGAAACCTGACAGCACCCCCTTTCAATAATATTCCAGCTAAATATGTAGGGTGCTGATGGATTTCTTCCTGTAGTGTGTGTATTAGTGGAGAATAAGCAAAATATTTGTTATCAGCAAACTTGAAAATTATCAATGTAAAGGTATTTAGCGTCAAACTGAGAATTTTTGTTGTAGTGAAACCCCTCTAAACTGGACACCCTTGGGACCAAGTAAAATGTCCAGTTACAAGAGATATCCGGTTTAGTGAGGTTATGCTCTTTACTGATTTTAAAAAAGGACCATGAAAACATGTCCTGTTTTGAGGGAATTCCTGTTTATAGAGTGTCCGGTTTTGAGAGGTTTCACTGTATTAGAGTGGGAATCTTTGGCGATTCCGTGATCATAACTGGACAAATATCTGTCTAGCTCTCGAACAGCAGAGTACTTGGGCCAACATATACTAGATAAACATTTAATACTGAAGTGTAACCTTGTGCTGCCATAGCGTGACCATGCCAAATCCACCAGTACCCAGCAGTTTCTGCTCTTCCCAGTTTCCTCGTCTGGTCAGCTGTGATCGCTGCATTTTGATGTCTTCAATGACTTACTTCATCAAAGCTGTAAATAGTAATACTCTGTAATTAAAACATTTAATCAAACCAATGATCCACATTTTAAACTGGGCAACTGAAATACACAACAAAAGAAAGATATGTTTTATTTAACAATGCACTCAACACATTTTATTTATAGTTATATGGTATCAGACATATGGTTAAGGACCACACAGATATTGAGAGACACTTCATAGGCTACTCTTTCCGATTAGCAGTAAGGGATCTTTTATATGCACCATATCACAGACAGGGTAGTACATACACGGCCTTTGATATACCAGTCATGGTGCACTGGCTGGAACGAGAAATAGCCCAATGGGCCCACCGACAGGGATCAATCCCACACCAACCGTGCATCAAGTGAATGCTGTACCACTGGGCCACAACAAAAGAACTACACAACAAAAGAACATTTGATCAGAATTAATTTTAAAGCTACCTTATGGCACAGTACCTGTCCCTACAGGTAGGTTAAAAGGTAAATTACAGGGATATCGGAGGTGGATCTCAGGGGGGCCAGCCTCCCCCACCTCCTACATTTTGTGAGTTATAATTTTATTATATATTAATTTCACTTTTTTACAATCCCCCTCCAAACCTCCCCCAAAGTTCCCTTGGTAACTAATTGTTCAGTTACATGAATTACACTTGTGTAACCTAGAATCAATTAATTTGCAACCAACTTACATTTCAATGGCAGTATTTCGAGCAGATACTGTAAATTTAAGCAAAATAAAATACAAAATTAAAATATTTCCCCTCGAAAGCTCAACTCGTTTGCCTCAAGAAACAGGGTTCACACATGTATATTTTAAATAGTTTAATCACTACTTTGGTTCGTTTTTCAGGATAGCTTTTCCGGTCAATTAATGTGTTTGATCTTGCTTAATTTTAATATATATTCTTTTGTATTGTTTATTTTCACACCATGTCACATTTTTGATGGGTTGCATTATGGTATCGTTTGTCCATCCGTCTGTTAACTCTTCTTGTCCGGAACATATCTTCCTTATCAATTCATATAGTGGCTATTATAGTACATCTTAAGATGGCAGTGTGTCATGTACCATAATTAGGTCACTGCGACAAACTTACCACAGATTATCACACCCCATTATGTTAGCCTAAGATAAAAAAAGAAAAGAAAAGAAACATTTGCGGGCATCAAATAGACAATAACGACAACTCCATATAATGGTTATCTCCACTGTAAATGAAAAAGTTTTTTCAATGAAACAAACTGAATGTCTGTTAATTTTCTTGTTACATCTACTAATTGTAGACATCAAACATATATCAGGCCCTAATCTATACCTTAAAAAGTAGAAGTGACTTCTCCCTTCCCAGAAGAAAGGGGAGAAGTTTGGTAAAAATGAACATTTATTGGTACATTTTCCATGCCTGCAAAAACAAAAATGGCACTTTCCACTGCAATTTTACAATTAACATGTTTGTAACTCTGGATTGTATGAAAATCTGAATGATGAGTTTGTTATTTGTTTTGTTTGCCAATATGCTATAAGATTCACTAAATTTATACCAGTGGCGGTATTCACTGACTGAAAATTACGTAATAGTTAACACGCAAATGACACATGCACGATATCATGGGATGACAATTTATATATCTGACCTTCAAAAAGTACTCGCCAGCTTGCCAAACTACCATGCAGTCTTTTTCATTTTGTTTACCACGCGATGTTGATCTTTATAATGTTTTGTCAATATATTGATGTACATCATTTGAAGTGAAGGCACTGTATATAATAATACTGTTAATAATATATTGTTCTATAGACTGGCAGACTAGTGGAAATTCTGGCAGGATAGTAAATTTTTGTTGGTTCTGGTTCGGCAGGATAGTGAAATATTTTTCATTTCTACACCCCTGTATATACAGCATATAGTCAGTCCGCAGTGACATGCTAGTTCAATCTTTATCACATCAAAGTGTCAGAATATATTTAATGCGATATACATACATGTAGAATTAAAATAATGTTAATTAATAATGGCATAATTTCTGTTGGGAAATCGGTCACCAAGACCAAATGGCCCCTCTTTCAAACCCAAGTAAATCGGTATAGTTTTGGGGTGTTTTTTACAAGGCCACTCATCACCAGAAAAGGGTAGTATATTTTGTGAATATAAATGATGGAGAAAAACTTATTACACATGTATATCTACAAATATCTCATTATCAGGCTGACCATAACACTTCAAATGACTTGTAGGAGTATACATATTGAATATTTTACTGAGAATAAAACATGGTTCAATGCAGTGGTCCAGTGCAATGGGGTGTTGGTAAAACGCGTACCGGAACAGAACAGAACGGACCAGACCTGAACTGAATTAGATAGCTAATGCACATTGGGGGTTGGGTTTTTTTTTGTCATTTTTTTTTTGTTGCTATTTTTAAAAATAGTTTACAAATACGATTTATGTACGTTTTCAGATGAAGCAAAAAATATTCCATTTATACTACTTTTGCTGCTACTGCTACTGATACTACCACTTCTGTCACCACTTCTACTGCTGCTGCTCCTACTACTACGTTTTAACAAACATTTTGGTAGTTTTGGGGTTGTTTTGGGGTTTTTTCAGTTTGTGATATATCATTCATTTTGTTTTGTTTTATTTATTTTCAATTTGTTTTGCAACCCCCCCCCCCCCCCCCCGAAAACATTGGGTGATTTAGAGTTAGGGAGCCCTAATTCATTGCCCCTTTTTATGTTTATAATAAAAAAAGAGAGAGAAAAAAAAAAAGGATTATATGGCGAAGTGTCCCTATGTTTAGGAAACATTACCCTCTCTCTCAAGAATGAAATGGACAAATCACATATGAACTGTGGAACATTAAAGTATAGGTCATTTCCTACCTTACCCCGCATCTCTTCTTATTATTTCTAAAAAAAACCCACCTAAATTTCTAAGGGTTTAAGTGACCATGTCAGCAATTTAAAATGTACCGTCCCTACACGGGCTGGGTATCAAAGTAACTTTGATGTCTGCCGATCTTAAAGCTTTCAGATACACCCGCAACTTTCAAATAAAGACCGCGATCATATATACTAAAAGGCAAAAGTTACTGTGACATGGATTGTTTGGAGTAATAAATTTGTGAATGGATTTGTGGATGTAAACCAAAGAAAATGTGCATGAAACAGCTCAAAGAAATGCAACCAAGCAGTTGTTGCAGCGATTGCTTGCTTTGTGCAAGAAACATGGAATATTTGGGAGAAATCCTGTCCAGTGTTCACAATAAAAGGCCACACATTCAGTTGCAAATCATTGCCACTCTGTGCAGCCTTCAGAAATCCAGAAGTCAGAAAAACACCATTAGTGAACCGTTTGATGCAATTTTGTTATGCCAAGCCTCAGTGAAAAGGACAGACGTCAAGTCATAGCGATGCTTGAATCTGGGACCTCGCAGCGTGACATTGCACATCAATTCAACATCCACAAAAACACCATATGGCACTTATGGCAATGATATCAACAAAACAACCAGGTCAGGGACTGTCCCTGTAGCGGCTGACCACCCGTGACAACCCCTTGCCATGGATCCGAATCACGAATCACATCTGGAATGGCATTCCCAGGAACTTTCTCCAGCGTTTAGTGGCCTCAATGAGACGACAGTGCCAGGTCTGTATCAATACTCAAGGTGAACACTCTCGCTATTGACCGAGTGAACTTTGCTCTGGACTCCCTCTAGTGATGTAGCTCATTTGCATATGGCAGGTGCGCTCTTTTCATGGACTATTGTTTGTTTCCATACCTTCTGACATTTCTCTTTCCATATTATAACGTTTCATACACGACAGTAAAAACTTATCATCAGTTATCTTTGTCTTTTGTGTGTCACGATAACTTTTTTCTTTTAGATTAGTTCTGAGCTTTTGGCGACAAAAGAAGAAAATAAGACTAGGTACGGACATTTTTCATATTTTTAATGTTGCAAGTTTATACTGTAACATTTCTTTGCTTTTACTACCAAAATCGCCAGAGTGTGACTACATTACATTTATAAGTTTACCATATATATTACATTTTACTAGTTTCATATTGTCAAAGTGTATATTTAATAATTACTTGTATCCACATTTAACGTATGTTACTGATGTTTGAAGTGTAATTATTAGTCCAGAGAGACTTCAGTGTACCAAAAGCATGACTTGACACATAACTTTATAATTTGTAAACAGCAAGGCACACCCCTGTACATACGATTCTACTTGGCCTATACATGTCGTACAGTACTATCATCTATATGGAATTTTATCTATACTGCACAGGGGCGTAGGCTGGGGGGGGGGGGGGGGGGGGGTAGGGTTCGGACGAATAACACACACACACACACACACACACCCTGCTGAAGCAAACGGCTTTCAGAACTAAAACATACAGGTTTATACATATGGAGTTTCTGGTGGTGCAAAAATAAAACAGAAAAAGGGTCCACTTGGTTCATATTCGAACCCTCCTAGGTCTAGATCACACTACGCCCCTGCTGAAGCTATGATATATAAATTATAATATGACTCAGTCTATAGAAATAATTGTGCACACGCAAAGAAAAAAGTAATGTTTTATTTTAACGACGCACTCAACGGTTATATGGTGTTAGACATATGGTTAAGGACCACACAGATATTGAGAGAGGAAACCCGCTGTCGCCACTTCATGGGCTACTCTTTTCAATTAACAGCAAGGGATCTTTTATATGCATCACCGACGGGGATCGATCCCACACCGACCGCGCATTGAGCGAGCACTGTACCACTGGGCTACGTCTCACCCCTGTGCACATGCGTGCATACACAGATGAATAGTTAAGAAAGCATTCCCTCTTTACTTAATTTTTTAATACCTAAAAAAAAAAATTCAAGCTATTAGTTTATCATGTAAGTTTTTTGGCTCCATAGTAATTTTCAGGATAATAAATAAATAAATATTTAAATAAATACATAAATAAATACATAAATAAATAAATACATAAATTAATAATTAAATGTCTGTTACATTCATTACAACGTAACGTCATCCCATTGGTCCAGACATATGGGCATGTTGTCTTAATGAGCGTTATTGTTTATGGATAAAAAATAATTCAAAATAAAGTATGGCATTTTAGTGTTATTATTAGCATGTATGATTCAAATTTAACTATAAGTATTGTCTGTTATTTCTTTTACGTTCATCTGGGTATGAAAAAAATAATCATCCACAAACGTATGTGAGAACGGCTTTGCCGATTCACAGTTAGCGAAAGGTTTTGTTTGTTCATACTCCGATGAACGTAAAAGAAATAACAGACAATCCTTAAATAAATAAATCAGTCAATGACTCTATTTGTCACAGCTGTAATCAGTCTTTGGCTGAAACAGAATAATATACATTTTGCACAAAATGGACTACGAAACTTCAGTATATAAATGTTATCCAAGTATTTTTCAAAAGTATAATCTTCTTTATAGTGACAATATAATAATAGACGTGAGGATGTAAATAACCTGGCTAACATGTTTTGTACTGATCTCTAAGGCATTGTTTAATAACTTGGGAAGATAAGTCATTTTTCCCAGGCTTCCTCTCTTGATATAGCGGTAATTAAAATGTTTGGTGTGTCACTAAATGAAATAAATCTCTCTCTCTCTCTCTCTCTCCGTGATAATGACGAATGTACGTATGATCCAAACACAAAACAAGTTAAAATGGAAGGAGGTGCATGATAACAAGGATGAAACACAAAATGTAGTTTTAACGATATCGGACATCTCTGATGAATTTACTGGAGATCCAAAGACAAAAACAATAAAAATAGAGAAAGAAGATGTTTTCCACTGTCCCCTGTATGACACAAAGGAACCAAAATATTCAACAGAACACGTTATTAAGGCCTTACTAAATCCTCCGGCGGACATGGTGTGCACCAAAGTACCCACAACAACTAATGAAACCAAAATGTATCTGGTTAACACAAGACAATTTAGGGATAACAGGATTGTAAATTAAGATCAAAACCATGGTCGCCAGCAGGGCCAGTGAAGAAAAATCTAGGTGTGGACCCAACATTCAATCTCTTAGTCTAAACCAGGGGTGGGGAAAAGCCAATATTTCCCGGTCTGGGACCGATTTTCAATCTCTGAGACCGAAATTATTCTTTAAAAACGTGCGTTTGCCGGACTTTTGTCATTCTTGTCGGTCTGAAGCACCTGTCCATTTCTATTATTGGAACAAATTCCTATCGTCAAGTAGACTGGCCTGCCCAGACATCGGTATCTCGTGTTTGAGTTAAAATAATAAATAAATAGTGGTCAACATGGCTGGTGTTTCAGACGTTTGTGATTTTAAAGTCTAAGTATATCGCCAGTCACTGAAGTCTGACCTACAGTAGTGTCAATCGACTGCCACTAGGCTAGACATTTGTCAAAGTCACTGAGCCAGTCAAGACATTAAACAGATGTTAACGATAGCACCATTCTTGGTTTAGAGAGCCATCAAGGTATTACGCTCCAATTAATACAAAGGACCCAGAATTTGCAACTGGTTACAATCAACACCTGTCAACACCCATGTTAGTATGTACGTAGCTCTGTCGGGTCGAGTGTCCTAGTCTGAAGCAAGAGGCTTTAGTGCAATACAAACTGCTTAAAATAGCATAAAATATACTGAAATAATCTATAAATGTATTTATTGTTGACTGTTCAATGTAGTGTATCCAATAATTATAAAGGATTTTAAAATTAACAAAAGGTTTCCACCTTTCTTTTTAACAAGTGGGAGTAAGCAGAACAGCTACATGTACTGTTATCTCTAGAGCCAGTAGAGGTCAAATTTCATCCAATCAGTGATGACGTTATTACTCTCTTTGTCTAAACATGTGCTAGCTCAGGCTGTCAAACGGTGCCATGTTTTATTAACTTTCAGGACACAAATGTATTCTGAATACTCGTACTTTTTATACATATATGGGAATTAAAATTCATAACTTTTATTCCTTTTTTATATTATTTACCGTATATCTTCGCCTATAAGTCGAATTTTTTTCACCCAAAAATTATTTTATAACTTGGGGGGTCGACTTATATAAGAGGGTGAAAAAATTTCACCCAAAAATATTAGTTTTGGGGATTATTTTACAAGTTTTATTGTTGAAGTATGCCCTGTATTTATACTCAAATATGTTAATTTGACACATTTATTTTTTTATAACCCATTTTTTTTGGCATTATAATGGTTTTGGTTATTTGAAAAGGTGTGCGATCTCACTCACATGCCAAGACAACAGTCCACTTAGTTAAAATAACAGACATCACTAATAGCAAAAATGTAAACAATACTAACTACCTGTTGCCTGAGTTTATTTTGAAATCTGGTCACTGGCATTAATGGTTGTTCAAACAATGTTTTGTCGGTGATTAACTTCATGAATATTACTGAGCTTTCCCTTAAAATAGACTGATCTCTGCAGTTCAATAGAGCAATAGGGACACATCATTTGGTACAAAAACCAGTGTACTTTCCAGAGTTATCCTCCTTACATGTATTAATATGGCGGCAAAACATGTGATTAACCGATGATACATGTACTTTCAGTTTTATCACTACCAGTGTTTATAAATAAAGTTGTTGTCTTTGCACAAAACCATGCTGTACAGGGGTTATAGCGAAAACGGAACCGTGCCATAACGGCCCCAGGCGAAAACGGAACGAAATTGGACAAAACGGAACCTGTGTTGGCTAAAATGGTACCAAAATCTGTGGACAAAACGGAACCTGCGTTGGCTAAAACGGCACCAAAATCGATGGCTAAAACGGCACCAAAATTGATGGCTAAAACGGCACCGAAATCAAAACCTATTTATCTCGCATTCCCAATGACAAAACAATATATGCTATTATAACATGATTGCTCATAGTTCATTTTTATGTGAATTAAATAAATGAAATTGTTTATATACATGAGTGTTGTTATTTTTGGGCTACATAGTAAGGGCCTCGATTAGTGACGTCAAGCATCATCTTAGCACGTGCTCAAGCTAAAAATAACAGTTGTACTGAAGGCACTAATTTACTCTATTACCTTTTCAAACACAGCAACAACTAACAGATCTCATGAAGGAAGTCAGACGTAATAAAGTAAAATGATGTTTATTTATTTACAAAACAAGCAATCGATTGTTGTGTACTTAACCAAGCAAGCCCGGCAAGGCTGTGCAGTGAACATCGTGAGCTTTGATGTTTTGTCTGCGACACTCCGGCTAGACGGAATCAGTGATGGGGATTAACAATTAGCAATACAGGTGTAATTCTAGTAACTTAAATGCTTGATAATCAACAGTCTACAGTAATAACAACTCAAAAGATTTGGTAAGTGTTAATTCCTATCGTAGCACAATCCACGGTTTCACATGCTGAATAATACGATTTTGACCGCTTTATTCGGCAATAAACCTAAGTCATGATTTTTCATTTTTGTCTCTCTCTCTCTATTATGTGTGGTTCCGTTTTAGCCAATACACTGAGGTGCCGTTATAACCACAATCGGTTCCGTTTCCGCCAACAAAAATGGTTCCGTTTTGGTAGTGGTTCCGTTTTAGCCTGATCCCCTGTACAGTGCCATACGGTAACAGTCAAAAAGCTTTCACTCTCTACTAAGGGAATATTTCGTTTTGATGCTATGTAGTTTGATTGGAATATTATTGCGATGTACAAAACGTGAAAAACGAAGTTTGTAAAATAATTTTCTTTTGTTCAGATATTGTACATTATTGTTCTCATGTGCTGAAAATAAGAAATACTTCAATATACATACGTTGTTTTTCATGGGTCGACTTATAAACGGGTCAATAAAAAAAATAAGTTTTCACGGCTTGAAATTAGGGACTCGACTTATAGCCGAGATCGACTTACAGGCGAAGATATACAGTATTCCATTATGTAAAATATATACAATTTGTGTGGTTTTTTCACTGATGTGATTTAAAAAAACCCAAAATGTTTCATGTTTTCATGTTTATCGTTTCGTGTTCATGATTCAAAATAAAACTACACAAATGTCACTATGATTTTTTTTAAAACTATTTGGCAAATATCATCTTTTAAATGTTCTTCATTTTTTTTTTATTCCACATGAACATTCGATCGACTCTTGTCCGTTTTGACAATCACTATGTTCAAGCATTCAGGGAAATACATAACCCAACTGAAAATTATTTCTTCATTTTAGTGTGATGACAACATCGGAGAAGACTGGACAGTGTCCACATCCTTCATTGTGGGGGTTTTCACTGATGTGATAAAAAAAAAAAAAAAATGTTTTCATGTTTATCGTTTCGCATTCATGATTCAAGATAAAACTATACAAACGTCACTATGATTTTTTTTCAAACTATTTGGCAAATATCGTCTTTAAGTTTTAAATGTTGTTTTTTCAATTCCTTTCTTTTTTCCTGTCCCCCCGGTAGTGATGACATTCAAGTGGGACCGATTGACAATTTTATTTTTCCCCACAAAATATAGCCTGGTAACCTATAGGTAGGTTAATTACCACAACCATATGAAAGTTAGAATTGAATTCCTGTTACTACTACTTTTAACGCCCTTACATGTGTGCCAGATGATTATTGTAGTATACATGTATTTATGATTCATTACGAGAAATAAAATCTGGAAGTAAAATTTATCTAGTGGGCGCTGCTTAAATGCTGATTGCTGAAATTGCTTGCAATTGCATAAGTGTACACGAACATCAGTGCAATTTCATACGAGAAAACGAAATGTGGAAGTAAATTCATCTAGTGGACACTGCTTAAATGCAGAATGACTATAATTGCTTGCAATTGCAAAAGGGGTGCACCAACATTGATGCAATTCCTTACAAGAAATGAAACGTGGAAGTCCGGAATGTATTGCCTGGTTTGTTGAATTTTTGTCGAGAACGAAACTTTTCTTACGTGTGATAACCTCCCGGTGATCTGAACGACCGTTCTCGAGTTATTTTGATGCCTGGGAAGATTATACATTCTCATTACAGTCAGAGACCAAGGTATGTAATTTTCTTTCAATCTCTGCCCACCAAAGACTTGTCAAAGATTCCCGCTCTAATACCACAACAATGCTATGTTGCCCATCAAATACCTTTACATCAATCATTGTCGAGTTCCTTCATTTAAAAAAATCCACATATTAATCACTAATACACACACTACAGAAAGAAACCCGACAGCACCCACATTCAACTAAGCTTTGGCAAACTTCGGACAGCAGAATTTTAAGGTCGCTGACCTACATCATTATCATGATGTAGGTCACATGATCGCCAACTCAGTGGTTCTGTCTTCCAGGGGCCGTCTTATACAATTATAAGACAAGTGCCCGACAATCACCTAAAAAAAGTTGTTTTAACAGCACCATTAGAATTTAGAGCACATTGATTTATTAATACGGCTATTGGATGTCAAACATTTGGTAATTTTGTCATAGTCTTAGAGAGGACACCCGCTTAATTTTTCCATTAGTAGCAAAGGATCTTTTATATGCAAACGTTATCATGTAATCACTTAGTTGACGATCATGTGACTCTTTATATATGTAACTATAGTATTTGTAGTAGGCCTTTCTGTGTGGGGATAGGCTACCTGTGACTGACAAGCAACCGACTTACGCAAGTTACGGAAATGAATTAATTATTATGTACACAATTAACTACCTTTACTCAGATATGTGATTATTGTTTAGCTTACTAAAATCACTAACGCCTTCTTCTTTTTCAATGTCTGTGTATCTTACTCGGTGTAGTTTCCTTAATCAACGTTAAAACGTGTTTCTTCCTACATGAAAGTTTCCCTTTTCGTTTTAACCAAAATCGGAAGTTGCCAATAGCTTGAATAGGTTGCATAGTACCAAAGAAAAGAGTTCCGTGTCAAAGTTCGACGTGCACCGTGGAATATTTACGGAATAAAAGCAGCTGTGGGTGTGATTGGTAATAATATGTCGTATTGATTATTTGTGCAAATACTATTATCCACTGACAATAAATAAATACACTTTTATTTGTTATACAGTTGTTATACAGAGGTTGAAACTAATGTGGGATACCCCCAAAAATGGAACTGCAATTTTCAGCAAAAATGACGGTTGCTATTAAAAACATTAATTAAATCTCTTAAATGATACGTGACACCCCCCCCCCCCCCCCCATTTTCTTGCAGGTAGATTAGATGTGAGGTGCCACACTTTCTAGTGCTGTACTTCCTGGGGGTGTTGAAACGCTGCTTATATCAGTTTTATTAGTAAACGTTAACTTTATCGGAAATAGGAATTGATTTGGTCTATTAGAACCAATACTGGTTCTGTATGGTTTTACGCTTGGTGGTACATTCCGCCCTATTTATTGACACTCTTGCTTTTTTGTAATACAATGTCTTAAACACAAAGTTAAATTTTGTTTTGTTTAACGGCACCACTAGTGTACATTGATTCATTAAGCAACGGCTATTGGATGTCAAACATTTGGTAATACTGGCATATTATAATTCTACATACGAAATCCGCTACATTTTTCCATTTGTAATAAGAAATCTTATACTAGATAGTGGTGCACTGGCTGCTACGAGAAAAAGCCTAATCGACGGCCATAAAAGGCATAATGACAATGCAATGCAATATGCACGATACGATGCATCGATTTATGGCAGCTGTATTGCAATACGATATATTATAGGCAGGTCTATCGGGTCATAAGTGTACGGGTCAGGGAGTCAAAGGAGGCAACTGCCCCTAGTGCTGGAGCAAAACGTAAAATTCAGGCAAAAATGATACAGATATTCGGGCAAAATATAGGAATAGTAATTAACCAGTGGAGCTAATTTTAATTAGATTGCATCCCCTATCCTCTGTAAACATGCCTACCTGTACATTGCATGTCCCATATAGGGCGATCCGGAAAATATTTACTTCACATATGCATGTGTATTGAAATTTAACTAGGGATGGGACGTAGCCCAGTGGTAAAGCGCTAACCTCATGCGCGGTCAGCCTAGGATCGATTCCCATCGGTGTGCCCATTAGGCTATTTCTCGTTCCAGCCAGTGCTCCAAAACTGGTGTAACAAAGACCGTGGTATGTACTATAGTATCCTGTCTGTGAGGTGATGCTTATAAAAGATCCCTAGCCAATGTATATTTTGTTTTGTGCTGGGGTGTCGTTAAACATCCATTCATTCACACATACATAAAAGATCCCTTGCTGCCAATCTGAAAAGGTAACCCTTCGCATGGCGACAGCCGGTTTCCTCTCTCATTATTTGTGTGGTTCTTAACCATATGTCCGATGCCATATAACCGTATTTAAATTGTGTTAAATAAAACATTCCATCCATCCTTCAAAGTTAACTAAGTTAATGTAGATTTACTTGTAGTTTACTTTTGTAATTCATAGATAACAAATAAAATGTAAAAGTCAGTTTGAATATCCTACCCTATTTCACCACTCGGTCGATGCCAAAGAGGTACTGCACTTAAATTAATGAAGTTGCCTACAAAAAAAAAAGAAACAAAAAAAAGAAACAAAAACGAAAAAAAAAATCGATTATCACCAAGTTCATACATTCCACTATCCAGAACTGACACCTCATCACCATCAGCAATCTGGCTGAATATATCATAATATGTTAAGATGAGCTACCACTAAACCCATTTCTAAAATGTCCCCAAACTGTTTCTTGAAAAAAAAATTTAATCAGTATCCACTAGCTGTTCCCACAAGCCTTTTTATATCGTTTTGAAAGCGTTTTTAACGTTCATACTCATTACGTTGTTAGTATTGCGTCATATTTGATTCCAATATGCAAACACCTTAGTTAAAACACAATAAAGCGTTCACATTAAATACCTAAACTGTTCCAGCCTATCCGTTTTAGCTGAAACGTGTGAAGATTGTCCAAACGCTTTTTGGTTAAAATGTTTCACAGTGTTATAACAGAAATGCATAGGAACGACCAAACATTTTTGTCGTCAAAACATTTCCAAAACGGTTCTGAAACGTTTTAAGACGCAGATGGGGGAACACCGCTTCAAATTGCTGACCGATAAGCACAAACTCAAATGCGTATTCTGGTTTTAAGTGGTATGCGATGTAGGCACTATCGAATGTTGTTTGTGTTGGTAATACAAAGCAACATGAAACATGGTGTCAGAACTGGAATACTTAGAACAGTTACGGGTCATTACATCGGTAGATACACCAACTGATTGGGTATCAAGTTTGGTCACAGTCAATTGATCCGAAACCGTTGAATGTAGCTCTAAAACGGAATCACTACCCATTACCAATTCTGGAAGATATGCTACCAGAACTTGGACAAGCAAAGGTTTTCAGAAAATGTGATGTGAAAAATGGATTTTGGCACGTACCCCTCGATAAACAGTCATGTTTTCTCACTACTTTTGAAACTCTATTTGGACGTTACCGTTGCTTACGCATGCTTTTCGGTATATCCCCAGCTCCTGAATACTTCCAACAATTCTTGGATAGAGAAATTGGCGCTTTACCGGGTGTCAAAACAATGACAGATGACATACTCATTTATGGTGAGAGAAGTACAATAGAGCAAGCAATCAAAGATCATGACAAAAAACTTATTGGACTACTTGGTCGTTGTTGTGAAAGAAACATAAAGCTGAATAAAGACAAATTCGAGTTGTACATGACAGAAACCTCATTCATTGGTCATCTTCTAACATCGGAAGCAGTGAAGCCTGATCAGCGGAAAATTGAAGCGATTACAAAAATGGAAAAACCGAATGATGTCAAAGGTGCTCAACGCCTGTTAGGTATGTTGAATTATCTAACAAAGTTCTTAAGGAACTTTAAAGTGACTTATGTGAGCCTATTAGAAAGCTGACGCATAAAAATGTTGTTTGGAAATGGACAGATGAACAAGATAATGCCTTTGAGGAAATCAAAACAGCACACAACACCTGTTTTGGGATACTTCAATTCAAAAGCACCTACAGTCCTACAGTGTGACACATCGAATAAAGATCTGGGAATGACTCTTCTCGAAAATGATCAACCCACTGCATATGCTAGTCGAGCGCTAACAAAGACTGAACAAAACTATGTGCAAATAGAAAATGAATTGCTAGCAGTCATATTTGGGATGAACAGATTTCACCAGTATACATATGGATGCAAGATTCTTGTAGAAAGTGATCATAAACCACTAGAAGTCATTCACAAGAAAGCTCTGCATCTTGCATCGAAACGCTTGCAAATAATGTTACTTCGATTGCAACACTACGAGTTGACAATAAAGTACAAACAGGGAAAGCACATGTATATAGCTGATACTCTGTCAAGAGCATACACAAAAGGCATGGGACAACATGAAGAATATAATTCGTTCAAAAGTAGAAGAGAGAATTGAACAAACATTACAGACAGATTATTTGGCAGTAACCAAAGAAAAGCAAAAGGAAATAGCCACGGCAACAGAAGAAGATCTCACAATGCAGCAGCTAGCACAAGTCATACTGATTGGATGGGACAAGGAAATTCCAACAGATGTGAAACTTTACTTTCATATCAGAAATGAACTATCAGTACAGGACGGTATCATCTTTCGTGGTGATCGCTGTGTGATTCCACATGTGCTAAGACGCAACATGCTGAACATAATATAGTCATATAGGAATAGAAGGTTGTCTGAAAAGGGCCGTGAGATGCATATATTTGCCTGGAATGTCAAATGAAATACGAGATTTCATAAGCAAGTTTGACACATACAGATTATACAAAGTAAAACAACCTAAAGAGCCGTTGATTCCCGTAACATACCAGATCGACCATAGGCAACAGCTGGAGTTGATTTGTTTACCTTCTTTGTCAATGAATATCTGATCATAGTTGACTATTACAGCAGCTTTTTCGAAATTTTGCCAGGCACGGCATTCCTCAGATTGTTGTGTCTGACAATGGTCTACAATTCAAATCTGACCGTTTCAGATAGTCTTCAAAATCATGGGAGTTTGAACACATAACGTCGAGTCCTGGATATGCTCAGTCTAATGGAAAAACTAAGAATGTTGAGAACACTGCAAAAAGGCTAATGGAGAAAGCAAAGCATTCTAGATCTGATCCAATGTTGGCACTATGAATTTGAGAAACACTCCTCAACAGTCAACTAATTACAGTCCAGGAGAACAAATTATGAACAGACAAACCCGAACACTTATACCAGTCAAAGAGAGTCAGCTGAAACCAAAGATACCAGAAAGCATGCATGAGAATATCACATCACTAGAAGTAAAAATAGACAAACATTCTACAATAACATGAATGCTGAAAGGTTGTCAGAACTAAACACCAAAAGGGAAACTTGGGGAAATGGCATACTAACTGGTTCTCCAAATACCAGGTCTTATGAGAGGTTACAGCTCCATAGTCCGAAGGTTCAATGGTCCGAAGGTTCAATAGTCCGAAAGTTCAGTAGTCCAAAGGTTCAATGAATGAATGAATGTTTAACGACACCCCAGCACAAAAATACACATCGGCTATTGGGTGTCACAAATGGTAAGTATATGAAAAGATTTATATATATTTATGTAAAACCACAGTGTAAGGAGCTGGGGGGGGGGGGGGGGGGGGAAGTATAATACAATACATAAAATCAAGGTAAGTCTATTTTAAAACTTTGTATAGAAGTCAAAGTGTTTAAAAAATTTACAATTAATTCTGGATGGAATTTAAAAGATTCCAAAACATTTCTGTTGCCAAATATATCATTTCTCGTCGGCTTGAGATGATCACATTCCACCAAAATATGGCGCAAGTCCGTGTACACTGACAATGTTCACACTGAGGAGTAGGGTCCTTCTTTAAAATAAATGAATGCGTCAAATATGTATGGCCGATACGGGCACGGCCTAAAGCTACTTCATCCTTCCTGTGCGGACTGCCACTCTCCCAGGACTGCCATGACAGAATGAAGCTTGTTCGAACCGCACCGTCCCAATGATCTTGCCAAGTCGAAAAGATATATTGGTTAATATGAAATTTAAAATCACTGTAGGGGACACCAACATAGACACGTGGCAAGTTCAAAGCGGACTTGGCAGCAACATCTGCCTTTTCGTTACCCCTAATGCCAACATGGCTGTGAACCCAACAAAATATAACATCTTTATCATGGGCGGATCCAAGGGGGGGGGGACCAGGGGGACGCGTCCCCCCAAAAAATTGTTCAAGTGCCCTCAAAATGTCCAATTGCCCTTTTTGTTTGTAGAATTTTTTTTTTTTTAAGTAAACAATAATTATATTGTAGATAAATGAAATCAAGATTTCGTGTACATGCGCAAGCTTGCAGATATGTGTCTGTGTTATCGAGTCTCAATGGGGCCCCATTGAGGTTCTAACGCGAGTGACGCCAATTTACTTCATTATTGCTAGTATATTATGACGTAGAACTGTAGGAATTCATATTAATTGTAAATATCAAAACTTGTAGTAAGGTGCCCTTTTGACGAGTCAATGTGCCCTTCTTTTTTGGTCCCCCCCCCCCTAAAAATATTTCCTGGATCCGCCCATGTTTATTGGCAATTGATAAAAAGACACACTTTCGTATCACCATCCTAACTAAGGGATGCTCCAATTTCATGTACTCTATAAAGCATGGAGACACGAAAGTGAGTGTAAAACTAATATATTTGGATGCACATGAATCCTTAATCTGTTCCAGGGCTTTAATGATTACCCAAATTTCGGGCCATCTCATGGGAATTATTGCGTCTGATAGGAAAAACTGTAGCAGAAGTCACAAAATTCCCATCCCGTGATCCGTCTGTGTAAACAGGAATGTAATCACATTACCTCTCTTGGATTTCCATGAAATGTTGTTTATAAATAACTGCATCTGTGCGATCTTTCTTTAGATGCACAAGATCGAATACAATTTTTGGTGGTTTGATACACCAAGGTGGCAAAATAAAATATGATTAACCCCCTTCATAGCGATTCTGGCGTGTTTTCGGCTTATTACCTGAGACATTTAAAGTCCCAAAATAAAAACTGGCGAAAAAAGTGTGTGTGTGTGGGGGGGGGGGGGGCTGAGCCCCCAGCCACCCCGGCTCATAAAGGCCTGTGCTTAACGCGAAGACCAAATGTTTGAATCGCATATTATGGCTAAACCATATATTCAACCTTCTGATGTGAACAAACGGTTACATAATCTATCAGACACCTCAAACATAGTAATACGAAATATTCAATTAGCGTAATAGCGATCTCGCGACCGGTATACAAAACCCCCCAGTGTCATCCAGAATAGGGCTACAGTGACGTTGTTTTTGAGACTCTTAATAGGGGAGGATGCCTCTTTTAAGAGTGGGTATTTGAAAACATAAGCCACACCTGGAGAGGCCAGTAGTATAATACATGCCACACCTCAGTAGTATAATACAAGATAATTATAATTAAAATAACTTTATTAAACAGTTAAAGCTCCTATATCCGGTTTCCATGTAATAATGTCGAATACTAATGCAAAATAGCGGACCCTACACTGTACCTTTATTACACTCGTCCGTCTTCGCTATCAACGAATATCGTCAACAAACTACTATTTAATTCGCAAGACGTAAAAGTGCAGTTATGCCTGCATTTTGATTTAGCAATCGATGTTATAACATGGTAACCTTTTATAGCAGCTTTAACTGTTGGATTTCAAAAAACGGAGTACAGTGTTTTCATTCATTCATTCATTTATTTATTCACATGCTTCCATACCACGAAGGTTTCAAGCATGTCTGTCCCGGGGTCGAGTTCTGGATAGCCAGAGGTCTACTCCGGGACAGAAAATTTAACGGGATAATTTTGAATTTTACTCAAAAATTAAAAATATATATAGGGGGACAAATTTAACTATATTTAAAAAAAAATAAAAAATTGAAGGTGTAGTCCAAAAATTTATTTAAAAACTATTATTATATCCAAAATTTTCCTAGACTAATAAATTGTTCACCATTTTAAATGGGCGTTCTAAATTAAAATAATACAACAAACTCTAAGCCCTATCTGGAACGAAGTTGGAGGTTGTTGATTGAAAGTTGTCACAGGAGTTTGATATTAAAATATAATACTAACAGTAATTTACCTTTATGGGAGGTACCGGGTCCATTTGTAGCTTCAGCGTGGCCGGGGGGGGGGGGGGGGGGAATCAGGGAGAGCGAGGGACGGGGTAAGGCCCCAGACAATCCTATCTCTCCCTAAATCCAAAACGCCTACGCCTAAGCGTCTAACCCCTAATTTCTGGTGGCATCCCCCCCCCCCACCCACCCCGAACCACCACCCCCATCCGCCCAACCGTCGCGCCAGCCGGAACGCAGCACCACTCCCCTAACAAATAATATACTAAACCAGCGATGGGGTCTCCAGGTGATGGAAGACACTGTAATTAACCCAGCCCTGGCTACAGAAAAATAACTTTAGTAGATTAAATTACTTAAGACAAATTAAAATTTAGCAAATCATGGTAGAGGAAATGCACCCGGTCGACGCGAAACCCATTGCGCTTCTCATTAACCCAAGAGCACGCCAGTTTTTTTTTTTAAAACAAAGTAAATTAAAAAAATTTGATAAAACAAAACACATTTAAAAGAGCACGCCAAATTACAGTTAAAAACGACGCCAACACATTATAAATTTTTAAATAACCAAACCTAAAATTGTTAAGGACAAGCCGGCGAAGGATGGAGTGCATTATTGCCAGATAATGGACCCCAGCCTATACAAACCTGAAGCTGACCAAACTAAACTAAATAAACATACATTCACACATCCATACAAACTAACATTTAAAAATAATTAAATAAAATTTAAAACTGTTTTAAAACAAGCCGAGAGAAAATACTTAAAAACGGATAGAGCGCGAAGCGTTATAATCCGCGGACGGCGAAAGACAGCCCTCAGAGGTGAGAAAGCGTGCTAGAACAAAAGCAACTAACGCCAAAGATGACGCAAACAGTCAATACAGGCAAAAATAACCAACCAACAAGCGTAATTTGAGCTACACCAATAATGCCAGCAGCCCCAATAAAAATGGGGCCAACTGTACAAAAAAGTATAGGATCCAGTATATGGGTCCGGACACGACTGAGGAGGACAAACCATAAACAACAGCCGCGCCCGGCCCCAACATACGTCTTAAACTTACGTCCATTCATTCATTCATTTATTTATTCACATGCTTCCATACCACGAAGGTTTCAAGCATGTCTGTCCCGGGGTCGAGTTCTGGATAGCCAGAGGTCTACTCCGGGACAGAAAATTTAACGGGATAATTTTGAATTTTACTCAAAAATTAAAAATATATATAGGGGGACAAATTTAACTATATTTAAAAAAAAAAAAAAAAATTGAAGGTGTAGTCCAAAAATTTATTTAAAAACTATTATTATATCCAAAATTTTCCTAGACTAATAAATTGTTCACCATTTTAAATGGGCGTTCTAAATTAAAATAATACAACAAACTCTAAGCCCTATCTGGAACGAAGTTGGAGGTTGTTGATTGAAAGTTGTCACAGGAGGTTGATATTAAAATTAATACTAACAGTAATTTACCTTTATGGGGAGGTAACCGGGTCAATTTGTAGCTTCAGCGTGGCCGAGGGGGGATCGGGAAGCGAGGACGGGGAAGGCCCCAACATCCTATCTTCCCCAAACCAAAAAACGCCTACGCCTAAGCTTAACCCCTAATTTCTGGGCTCCCCCCAACCCCCCACCCACCCCGAAACAACCACCCCACCGAACCTCGCGCCAGCCGAACCCGCA
>NW_024537374.1:51892-84388 GCF_016097555.1 Gigantopelta aegis | reverse complement strand
AATCTCAAGGTTAATACAACGTGTTTTTGTAAACTATGTATTCAAACGGAATAAGAATATCTCACGCAGTGTCTTTCTGAATGGAAATGACGTCGAATTCGAATGACGTCATATTGGATATCCTTACATAAAAATAAACTAGTGCTTAACGTTGTTTGTTTCCTGGACAGCTTTCAGTGTAAAGTTGATATTGAATTGTTTGTATGTGATGACTATGAATGCACACATCAGTTATGGAGTGTCACCGTAGAGCGTTATCAAACCAATTTCCGTCACTTTGATTAATTTACATCTAATTTGCAGTTATCAAATTCTGAAACTATGTGATCTGATAAATAGCACATATTTTGATTACACTGGATATCGATATTAATGTAATTATTTAATACGACTTGAATTTAGATTTATGAATAATGTGAGCCTCGTCTATAATAATATTATACATGCTATGTTTTCCTCATTTAATGTGCATGCGAATATAATACTGACTGTTACGTTATGAACATAGGCAACTTCTCTTGTTCTCATTTAATGTACATTTAGTTATAATACTGACTGTTACGTTATGTATACAGGCAACTTCTCTTGTTCTCATTTAATGTACATTTAGTTATAATACTGACTGTTACGTTATGTACATATACGACTTCTCTTGTTCTCATTTAATGTACATTTAGTTATAATGCTGACTGTTACGTTATGTATACAGACAACTTCTCTTGTTCTCATTTAATGTGCGTTTAGTTATAATGCTGACTGTTACGTTATGTATACAGACAACTTCTCTTGTTCTCATTTAATGCACATTTAGTTATAATACTGACTGTTACGTTATGTATATAGACAACTTCTCTTGTTCTCATTTAATGTACATTTAGTTATAATACTGACTGTTACGTTATGTATACAGACAACTTCTCTTGTTCTCATTTAATGTGCATTTAGTTATAATGCTGACTGTTACGTTATATAATGCTGACTGTTACGTTATGTATACAGACAACTTCTCTTGTTCTCATTTAATGTGCATTTAGTTATAATACCGACTGTTACGTTATGTATACAGACAACTTCTCTTGTTCTCATTTAATGCACATTTAGTTATAATGCTGACTGTTACGTTATGTATACAGACAACTTCTCTTGTTCTCATTTAATGTGCATTTAGTTATAATACCGACTGTTACGTTAGGCAATGTATGTAGGCACTTCTCTTGTTATGTATAATACAGACAACTTCTCTTGTTCTCATTTAATGTACATTTAGTTATAATACCGACTGTTACGTTATGTATGTAGGCAACTTCTCTTGTTCTCATTTAATGCACATTTAGTTATAATACCGACTGTTACGTTATGTATGTAGGCAACTTCTCTTGTTCTCATTTAATGTACATTTAGTTATAATACTGACTGTTACGTTATGTATATAGACAACTTCTCTTGTTCTCATTTAATGCACATTTAGTTATAATACTGACTGTTACATTATGTATATAGACAACTTCTCTTTTCAGGCCAACTGTAGTGAAACAGAATCCATGGTTGAAACCCCATTTAAACAATATTCGTGTACAGAGTCCATGTCATCATGAATATAGTGTTAACACGTGAGTTGTGAACTCCATATTCATATTGACATCCCCGTTATATAAGCATTACGGAAGTTTTATAGATTCAAAGAAATAAGTCCGATTGGACATTTTATATGAAATGTGTTTTAATAATACATCTACCGTACTTACACCAAACATCAAGTATTCCAGTGCTGGATCTTACTCGAGTTGTCTGTCCTTGAATCCGTGCCATGCAGTACACAGTTTGACCGTTGTCTGATCTATTGACCACTACTAACAAATAACTGGTGGTAACAGAAAGACCATCTGAATTCTGCCCTGGGGTATCAGTAACACCGCTCGTTATTCGTTGTCCATTCTTGTACCAGGAAACAGTAGGAGCTGGGTTGCTAGGTGATGTGACACAGACCAGTTTGATGAAGCCTTCACTGGCTCCTATCTTCTCATTTTGTGAACTCATGTTTAGGAAAGTAACCATAGCGACTTGTACTGTGTAAAAAAGTACTTAGATGAAATATAGGTGTAATTAAATTATAATAGCAATTATATAAATATCATATATGAAGTAAAACGCGCGCACGCGCGCGCACGCACACACACACACACACACACACACACACACACACACACACACACAGTTTCTTCATTGCTAACCATTTCCTTTGATATTTAATAATTATTCATTGTCGATGTACTTTTTTCTTCCAAAAATGCAATGAGCGGTATATAATATTCAAATAAAACAAAACGATATTACTTTAAACACAAACAGGATATTTGAAAGTAATTTAAAAAGGCAAACATGACACGTTGTTTAAAAGTTAATTTTCCGTACTGGCATTGTGGTACTATAAACAAATTGAACACGAGAAGCTGCAATTTAAGCAGCAAACTGATAATATGCAATCACTATGATTATCCATGTTTTTATTTAAACACTAATTACGTTATGTAATCTTACCCCAGATTACCAGTTGTAAGGGTGATGATGATTGTGTGGTTCTATCACTGGTGGCTGAACAATATATAAGTTGTCGAAAGTCTGCACATTTAAACACTATATATAAGAAATACATCTTGTAATCTTACCCCAGATCACCAGCTGTAAGGGTGGTGATGATTTTGTAGTTTCCATCACTGGTGGCTGAACAATATATAAGTTGTCCAAAGTCTGCACATTTAAACACTATATATAAGAAATATGTCATGTAATCTTACTCCAGATCACCAGCTATGATGATTTTGTAGTTCCATCACTGGCGGCTGAACAATATATAAGTCTGCACATTTAAACACTACATATAAGAAATATGTCATGTAAACTTACCCCATATCACCAGCTGTAAGGGTGGTGATGATTTTGTAGTTCCATCACTGGTGGCTGAACAGACGATCTGCTGTTCATGATCCGCCCATGTGTAAGATCTGGTGAGGTTACTTCTAGTGATCACTCCACTGTCAGCTATATACTCCGTGTCTGTGGTGACTCCGGTTGTTATACTGATGTTATTTTCATTGCAGCATTTATACTGAGTCCATATCACTGCAGCATTTGGGTAGCACGGGTTGGTTGAACATTGTAACACATTGGTGACTCCTGATACAACTGACGCAGGCCTGGTTGTCATGCTAGTGGTTGTTAGAGGAACTGAAAATTGTATCAAATTATAACAGCTAATTAACTAATTTAAGTCATAATAATTAACACGAATGAGACCGAGACATATACACAGTTAGTTTATTTTGGTTAACGACACCCTCATAGCACATTAACTTATTAATCATCGGCAAACATATATATATATATATATATACACATATATATATCTTAATTTTGGCATATAGTTGTAGAGAGGACATCCACTACTTTTTTCAATTAGGAGCAATGGATAACACATGCCACGGCCTTTGGTAGGCTATACCAGTCGTGGTACAATGGCTGGAATGAGAAACAGCCCAATAGACCCACCGACGGGGATTGATCCTAGACACACCGTGCATCAGGCGAACGCTTTACATGTGAACTACGTCCATCCCTAGAGTTAGAGACAGAGAGTAATAAGAATTTGAGAGATAGATAGAGAGAGAGAGATACACACACACACACACACACACACACACACACATATACACATATACATACATACATAATACATACATACATACATACACACATACGTGTTTGTGTGTCTGTGTGTCTGTCTGTGTGTGTGTCTGTGTGTATATTCATGGCCGCCGGAACTGGGGCAGCAGGGGCGGCGGCCGCCACTCCAATAATTGGACCAGTTGAGATCGCTGTCCAAAGAATTTTACCACTTTACAAATTTATATTTGTATTGTAAAACGGTCTGGGTCCAAATCAGTTTTGTCATTATAGATTAATGCTACATTTGTATATAGATCTACATAATTAATATTCCTATCCGATACGCCTGCCATGATATGCTAGATAGTCATTTAGGAGATAATCATATGGAGTGTTTAGATTTGCGTGTGTTATGGATCCCGCAAAAATAAACATTTGCGGGCATCAAATATACAATAACACCCGCAAATCTAAAAACTCAATATGGTTATGTTCAATGTAGAATGAATCGGGTTTTTTCTACGGAACTAACTTTATATTTGGTATTTCTCTGAAATCATGACACCGATCAACATACTTTTGGTGATGCCCGCAACCAGGGAACGTTCGTTTTCGGTCTTGCGAAGAGTAAACACATACCTACGTACCAGTATGTCACAGAAAAGGTTAAATCGCCGGATGCTTTTGCATGTACATCAGGACAGATTGGACAACTTGGATATGAAATCAGTTGGCAATGCATTTTTCTGCGGTCACGACAAAAAAAAAGAGTTCAACTTTGGCAAATTTTCAGTACCGGTAATGCAAAAACCCCCACACCAAAACCAACAAAAAACAAAACAAAACAACAACAATAAACATGGGTCATGGAAAGAAGCGCCTTCTAGTGGTATGGCCTGGATGCATTTATACACTTTCAAAAAAGTTTTACTATACAATGTGCATTTCTTTTTATATAAAATAGCAACACATTTTATCGCAATCAAAGATTATTTATAATGTCCAGAAGTCATTAAAATCGTTTTTCAGGTAGGCCTATCTACATTTCCAAATTTCACCGGGAGAGCATGCCCCCGGACATCCCTAGAAAAATCAACATCGCCAGTCCGCCACCCCAATGTCATAATCGTTCCGGCGGCCCTGATATTGAGTTTAAAAGTAACAAAATACAAATAAAGGCATCTTAAAATGTACTAACGTATATAGTGATACAAAAGTGCTTTAATTCTTTAATTGGTGTGTATGAAAATAACCCAATTACAAGGAAGATCTGATAACGTGACATGGTTTATTCAATCATTTAGTCACAGATTCAAAACAAACACATTAAAATATAAACAAAATCATTCTCGAATTTAAATATCCAAGATAGCGAGGCAAGTAATTTTGCCTTACAAAAAACATATTGGCATTTCTATTAAAATCTTATAACAATCCTACAATAAGGCCAACAATACTGAGGGTACCTTAGACGAATTAATAGCAATGCGTTATTCATGTACTGTATTCACTACTTCACACCGTGTCTCCACAACACATTAAAACATAACTTTGTTATCTCTTTGTTTGAGATATGTATATTTTATGAAGAGGTGTCGTCGAAATTAATTCATTTACTACTTTTATGTCATCCTGATTTTTTTCTTTCTCGCAATTTCTACTAATAAAAGTTTACAATACAAACAGGTATATTAGCAGTTCGATAAAAATATATTCTAGTAATTAATATATATATTCATACCATATACTTTTAGAGTTATTTCCGAACTTTGTCTGCCTCCAAAAATACCTTCACACAACCACTTTGATCCATGTTTACTGAAGTTGACTGATGGGATTGCCAGGGTGTAAATTATTCCTCCAGTACAGGAATATCTATAATCAGCAGGTCCACTAGCAGTGTTACAACTTGTCCCCGAGTCTTGATAGACAGAAAATGATGACCCGTCAGTATTCCACGAAATCCCACTCACTGCTCGACTTGTGTTACACGTAAACGTGAAAGGTGACTGAACAGCAGCATGGTCTGCAGACCCAGACAGGGAAAACGAGGCTGATATTAAATAAAGGTAAAATAAATAAATGAGGTACAATCTTTAATATTTCATGCAGTACTAAGGCAATAGTTATATTTATATTTCGAACTGTTACTGTTTCTAGCAATGTACAGACATGAAAGCTATTTCAGAAATATAAATACAAATAGTACGCTTTTAATTTGCACTAGACTGTGAAATTGTAATAGAGAAGAAAAAAAACATATTATAATTTGTCCACCAAAATGGTATTTGGCAGCCTTTCCAAACGTGGGAGTGTTAAAATATAGTAATGGTTCATATTTTGTTTGAGGTAAATTAACACCTGCATCAAACGGCTGTATTAAAATTGCATAATAACGAAATATATGTACTCATTTTACTTGTGAAAGGTAACGATTACATCTTAATTGCATGCCTGTACAACAAAATATTTCAGAACAAAAAATATTGACTTTATATATTGAACTCGGCGTAAGCAGTAATTTCTTAATTATCCTTAGAATTTTGAGATGGGCAGTGTCACGTTTTATTTGGTAAATGTATTAAAATATAAAACATATTATCTCTTTATGTTTTGTTTTACATGTAGCTGAACCAAAACCAATGGAATGTTTCATGTTAAAAATATAGTTACTGGAATCCAGAAAAGCTGCATTCTAAACATAGCTATACTGGTATTACTGGAACACATTCCAAACTATGATGATAAAAAATACACCTCTTGGTGTCAACAAGTTTCAACTTATTTATAAGCACACGTGTTGTAGTGAGTATCCATTTGTTGAGTACTGTCAGCGTCTTTTGACGGTACGACACATTTTGGTGGAATGCCATCATCTCAAAGAAAATAGAAAATAAATATTTGGTCAAAGAAGCTTTTATTATAATTTTTACGTGACACTGACTTTTATTATAATTTTTATTTCTCTGTGATATTGGCATTTTTTGGCACAGTTCTTTACACTGTTTTTATTTAACGGTTGATTTTTTATTGATGTAAAAAAAAGACAAAAGAAGAGAGAGAGAGAGAGAGAGAGAGAGAGAGAGAGAGAGAGAGAGAGAGAGAGAGAGAGAGAGAGAGAGAGAGAGAGCAAGAGCAAACTGTAAACAAAACCCACTTACCAACAACATTTTTAACAGCAATCACAGAAAGCAGTATGTACACCAACACAGCCATTATCAAACTGATCTCTATACACTGAGTTTCTTCCGGATACAACGTCACAATTATTTGTATGCTGTTTTGTGCAGTTCACACCAATCAACAAAACATGTAGGTCGAATGTAGCTTATCTTATATCTGTTCTTTCTACGGTAGGCAGGCGCGTGTACAAGGGTAATGGGTGGTGAAGCCAACCCTGCTCAAGCGAATGGCGAATGATCGTCTATTTAAAACTTTTTTTCCGGGAAGCATGAACCGAACTTTCCTAGAAACTTCCTCCACACACACACACGCACACACACGCACGCACGCACACACACACACACACACACACACACACACACACACATACACATACATACATACATACATACATATATATATATATATATGTGTGTGTGTGTGGAGGAAGTTTCTAGGGAAGTTCCACACACACACATATATATATATATATATATATATATATATATATATATGTGTGTGTGTGTGTGTGTGTGTGTGTGTGAGAGAGAGAGAGAGAGAGAGAGAGAGAGAGAGAGAGAGAGAGAGAGAGAGAGAGAGAGAGAGATTCAGTCAGTCTCTAGTAATAATCTCTTTATCATATAATCTCGAGATTAAACTGTACACGCAACTTTAATTCCAATCCGCCATTACTAGATGTGCAAGTGACGTAAGAATATGTGGCTCGGTTTCTTTTTTGATGTTCTTACATCAAAATGTTTAACCTTTCTTTTTTCTGGACGCTGGACAGCTCTCAGTATAAAATTGCTATTGCAGTATTTGTCAATAAACCTAGTGCCGTGACCTCGATTTAATTAAGTTATCAAATTCTTAAAGTATGTGATCTGAAAAATATCACATACTTTGATTGCACTGAAAATGTAAGATATTATTAGATACACGGTATATAGTAACCTCTTAGGAGTATCTGGCTCGTGTTCATTTCATTGTTGACTGGACACAAAAAACCCAGACAACTTTACTTTTTAAAAACAATCATGTTACGGATTTCCTAGGGGAGTGGCGGTACTACAAAGAACGAAAATGATAGTGAATATGGAAGAAATCACTATTGCCTAAAATATTATCTTTGTCTCTGCCTTGTGCTGAGATACGATTTTGATCATGGGATACAAATTTGTCAATAACAGTACTAGTGAAATATTAAACAACCAACTATCCACCACCACCACCCCAACCCTCCCACCCCCACCCCACCCACCCACCCACCCCGAAATAAAAACACCAGAAGAAGAAGAAAAACCTTCAACAACATCATAAAAAACAATACATTGAAAGTTATTTTACTAATTGTTTTAACTGACATGTTTTGGAGTGGGATTTTTAGGGTTCTTCATTGTTGTTTGTTTGTTTGTGTGTGTGCGTGCGTGCGTGTGTGTGCGTGCGTGCATGTGTGTGCGCGCGTGTGTGTGTGTTTGTGTGCGTGCGTGTGTGACAGAGTTGTTTATTTTTATACTATTTGTTTGTTTGATTTTGATGCTTCTTTGGAGTTTTCTTTCTTCTTTTTTTCTGTACGGGATGGGGTATGTATAGTTCTGTTCTGTTTACAATTACGTTATCCTACTTAATAACAACGATCTCATATTCACGACTATGTTATGCAGGGAGGTCTCTCTCTCTCTCTCTCTCTCTCTCTCTCTCTCTCTCTCTCTCTCTCTCTCTCTCTCTCTCTCTAATATCATTATAATATCAACCGAGTCTTAGTTAATCCATATTTGTTGAGGCTCTGTTGAGACAAATACTAAATAACGACACGAGGTTGATGATATTAACAAACACGAGAAGAAATTATATTTATCCTAAAACCTTTTTAAAACAGTTTTTAAGCCGATATTTACTAAACAAGACGTTCTTTTAATCGCGGATTGATACACTTCACTTGTCTGTGATGCATCGTATTGAGTACCCCGGCCTCGGTGGCGTCGTGGCAGGCCATCGGTCTACAGGCTGGTAGGTACTGGGTTCGGATCCCAGTCGAGGCATGGGATTTTTAATCCAGATACCGACTCCAAACCCTGAGTGAGTGCTCCGCAAGGCTCAATGGGTAGGTGTAAACCACTTGCACCGACCAGTGATCCATAACTGGTTCAACAAAGGCCATGGTTTGTGCTATCCTGCCTGTGGGAAGTGCAAATAAAAGATCCCTTGCTGCCAATCGGAAGAGTAGCCCATGTAGTGGCGACAGCGGGTTTCCTTTCAAAATATGTGTGGTCCTGAACCATATGTCTGACGCCATATAACCGTAAATAAAATGTGTTGAGTGCGTCATTAAATAAAACACTTCTTTCTTTCGTATTGAGTAGATGGGGCCTTCAAATCATATGTATAGTAACATTTGTTTAATGCCCTTAATAAGTCCCCGTACGTCGTAATCCTGATGGAACAACTTCTGTGTCAGAATGATGTGGCGTTGTTTGAACTTTGCACACAGCGAGCATGCCCTAAGATATCTTAGAAGCTGTGATATGTAGACAGCAAACGCTGGAGCAGAAGGTATATTCCTCGACTTAAAGCAAAACTTGATTACTGGAAACTTGAAGTCATCTTTTTGTCATACCGCTTAATTAGGAGGGCATTGTTGCTGTGAATCGTTCTAGCCAGAGAACCATGACCGGTATATCGAAGACCGTAGTATTTGTTATCCTGTCTGTGGGAAAGGACTGGGATGTGGATAAGATGACATTCAAAGGTGAGAAAGGAAAGGGAGCAGTGGAATAATAAAATAAAATCTTCTTTGTGGGATGATGCATATAACAGATCCCTTGTTACTAATGACAAGACGTAACGGGTTTCCTCTCTAAGACTTCTCCAAGTGATTGACATCCAATAGCCGATTATTAATAAATCAATTTGTTCTAGTGGTATTGTTAAAGAAAACAAAACAAACGTTAACTTTAACTCTATGCGTCATGCGTAAAACACATTTTGCGACAGTAAAACCAGGTTTATAGTAAACTAATTTAAAACACAAGTAAAACAAAACAAAAATACTCTCACCAAAACAAAGCAAACGGCTTATGAATATGTGTCACGGATAGATTTCGTTTTTAAAACATATTTTATTTATATACCTAAGATAGTGTTTTCATTAGTCACTTCATTGCATGATGAATACAAACACTCACTGTACGCTGGAAGGATAACATTGTTGCTGTGTATTCCAGCATATTAAAGTTCACTAATAAGGAAAGACAACTATGCTGGAGGTTATGACTCAGGTTGTATAGAATTGGACAGTAAATTGAATAAGGAATTTTCGAAAACAAATGTGACGTTTGTTTCTTTAATCACCCGATGTATAAATAATACCTTGAACATGTACTCACTGTAAACTTGCAGACTAAAGTTCCGACTCCGTTTATAACTATAATATAGTTCACACCACCAGTCTGTAGAATCACTGACTGAAGAAACTCTGTTTATCAACAGAGTGTACTTCTTGGTAGAGGACGAGCTGTTGTTTGTTCCACTTCCACAGGATGCAGTGTAACCTGTCGGTGCTCCACTGAACACAGCACATGAAGTATTTATCTGTTTCAGAGATGCAAACACACTAAACGTGGTTTTCCTATAGAACACTACTTTATCATCAAGGTTGGCAGCTTGTGTCACAGTACAGGTCAGAGTGAAAGACTCATTCAGCACTGCGTGAGGTGAAGAACCAGAGAGAACCAGTGATGCGCCTGGCGGAAAACAGAACGGTTACCAAATATACTGGTAGCAACTAAAACAGAACCGTTACCAAATATACTGGTAACAACTAAAACAGAACTGTTACCAAATATACTGGTAACAACTAAAACAGAAAACTGTTTCGGAAAGAACAAATAGTAATACATGTACTAAGGTACCACTAAACACATTTTCTTTTCCTGTTTACTTTTAAGAGCTCAGACGGTTGTGTGTTCGAATCCCTTACATGAACACAATACATACATTAGATTGGTGAACAATTATCTACAGTTATTAATAACTGAACACAAGTTTAACATCACATTAATTGATTAATTATTATGAGAATAGAATTAAAATACATAATACCAAAATATTAAACAAGTTTGTGCTCGCGCGTGCGTGCGTAAGTGCGTGTGTGTAAAACGTGTAAATAAAGTGCCAAAATTAGATTTTAGTGACGTAGTAAATCTTCATTTTCTTCGATTATGTTCGGTAGCTCTGTTTGTCCCCACCAGTTCAAGTCTGAAATCATAATTGTGAGAAATGTGAAGCTGCATTTAGTACCCCATAAAATCATCCAGTAACTATTATCCTGTTCAATTATTTAGACCCAAAGTTTTTTGCAAATGTTACGTTTATTTCCTATTCGATATTTGTTTTCTTTGCATTTACATGAAATTCCACTTTTTAAAAATCTCTGTGTCGTTTGAATGCACGTTATTTCTCCTATAAATAACTACGGTCATTTGCATATCAAAACATTGGGATCTGAGGCTACGTGAAGGCCATTATAGCTTGTTTCACTAAATCAAGGTTATTATTGTTTTGCAGTGTGTAACAGTGTCTAATCATTCCGTTAAACATAGATGTAAACAAACAGAACATGTAACCCTTTCTTGTAGGTGCATTATATATATTTAATAAATTTAGCTAATGTAAACACAACTGAGGTGTAGCACAGTAATAAACACAAATCACCTCACACACCGCAGGAATGTGCTTTCCAAATTTATAAATAAATTTAATGCAGGGCCGGACCCAGAAGACCGGGGGGGGGGGGGTAAAATGTCAAAGGCCACCAACATCAAATAATAATAATTTTTTAAATTTAATTTGCCTCTAAATTGGGAACTCATACGTATATATATATATATATATATATATATATATATATATATATATATATATATATATATATATATATATATATATATATATATAGTTTTAGGGTGGTGCTAGGGGCTGGGGTTTGGGGGTGGGGTGTTACATTTGTAATGCGAAAAACCAAAGGGCTATTGTTCGGACTCGTATGGGTTCAACCACTTTTTCATCCCGCAGACACAGCCCTGACTGTTCAAAATACGATAGCATTGCTTGGTCAATAACATCATTATTTCGATCTATGACTGCACGTGCTACTGTAGCAATGTGTAAACCACGTAAAATACAAGTTAGGTAGGGTATATAAATTCATTGAAAATGTAGTAGTCGACATTCTTGTTATTGTTATTTGAGGAAAAATATGGGTAAATCGAAAAACACTTCAGTTGATGTAAAATTGTGTATTAAGAACGTTTTCGATTATTTTGAAGATGAATATCAGCGCGGTAAACCTAGGTATGCTTCTTATCGAATTGTCGATCGAGTTGCCGCTGCACTTAAAGTTTCGGTTTCAACAGTAAAAAGAACTGTGAAAAATCTAAGCTCTACGAATCCAAGCACAGAAATCACTGTTAAAAAACGCGACCGAAAACTCATCGATTTATTTGATAAACATGTTATTAAACGACGAGTATACAGATTTTATAGAGAGGGCGAATTACCTACATTACATAAGATTAACGTGGCTTTAAGGGAGGAATGTGGAATCAACATATCCATATCAACTTTACGAAGAACACTCCATGACCTCGATTTTAAATACCAACATATGTCTACAACCGGAAAAGTGATTTTTGAGGACGCCAATATATCAGACAGGAGACTGTCCTATCTCCATGAAATATCCAGTTTACGAGAACAGGGGTATTTAATAGTGTATCAAGATGAGACCTGGGGTGAATGTCAACCACACAACATCCCACCACTGGACAGATATCCACCCGGGCACAAGTACTGCCAATCACCTGCCGAAATCAGACGCTGCTAATCAAGTTCCTAAACTTTGTTCGGTGACTGGGAAGGGAAAAAGACTTATTATTTGTCATGCTGGCTGTGATAAATATGGATTGATAGATGGCTGTGAATTGATCTTTGAGGCTAAAAAGACAGACGGAGACTATCATGGTGAGATGAATCATGACAATTTCATCAAATGGTTTGAAGAACAACTTATGCCTTCTCTACCAGAACCTTCTGTTATCGTCATGGATAACGCAAGCTACCACAACAAATTAACTGAGATTACACGATGTCCTGCACTAAACGCTAAAAAGGAAGAAATTCAGTCGTGGCTACGAAACAAAAATATACCCTTTGAGAGTAACATGACAAAGCCAGTTCTTTATGAACTTGTGAAAAGTAACAAATGTGCAAAGCAATTTGTTACTGATGGTATTGCTGAACGCCATGGGCACTTGTGTCTAAGACTGCCGCCAAGACATTCTGAACTCAATCCGATAGAACTGATCTGGAGTCAAGTCAAAGGGCACATAGCTCGTCATAATGATGGTAAAATGACCACGGTGCGGAGAGAACTTGCACATGCATTGAACTCTGTCACACCTACACACTTCTCTGACGCAGTTAAACATGTAATAAAGATCGAAGAAGATTTTAGAAAACAAAATAGTTTTATAAGAAATAAAATACCCCCTGTGATAGTCGCCCTTAACGAAGATAGTGATGAAGAAATGAGTTCGTCGACTGATTAAGTTATTTCTCCATACCCATCAGGAGTATTACTTTAATGTATGCATGAACTCTTTAACACCAAAAACAATTTATTTCCATATCATTCACTATCAAACAACCTAACAACCTATAAACTAATCGACTAGAAATGCATATAGACTACACATACATACGAGAGAAATGTTTATTTAAAACCGGCCTCGGTGGCGTCGTGGCAGGCTATCGGTCTACAGGCTGGTAGGTACTGGGTTCGGATCCCAGTCGAGGCATGGGATTTTTAATCGAGATACCGACTCCAAACCCTGAGTGAGTGCTCCGCAAGGCTCAATGGGTAGGTGTAAACCACTTGCACCGACCAGTGATCCATAACTGGTTCAATAAAGGCAATGGTTTGTGCTATCCTGCCTGTGGGAAGCGCAAATAAAAGATCCCTTGCTGCCTGTCGTAAAAAGAGTAGCCTATGTGGCGACAGCGGGTTTCCTCTAAAAACAGTGTCAGAATGACCATATGTTTGACGTCCAATAGCCGATGATAAGATAAAAAATCAATGTGCTCTAGCGGCGTCGTTAAATAAAACAAACTTTTTTTTGTTTTGTTTATTTAACGACACACTCAACGCATTTGATATACGTTTATGTGGCGTCAGACAAAACGGTTAAGGAGCATTATGACAGTGAGAAAGAAACTCGCTACCGCCACATGGGCCACTGTTTCCGATAAGCAATTTTGATAAGCATTAAGGGACGTTTTATATGCACCATCCCATAGACAGGATAGCACATACCACAGCCTTTATACATCAGTTGTGGTGCACAGGCTGGAACTAGACACAACCCAATGGGTCCACCATGTGGGATCGATCAGTCGACCTACCATGAGCGAACGCTTTACCTCTGAGCTACGTCCCGCTCCATATACAAAAGAAGCCTTAAGTGGGGTTGGGGTTGTGCAGAGGGTCACACCTCCACCAATCGCATGCATACCATATTCTTCTCTCTCTCTCTCTCTATAACCATATAACCATGGATTAAAATATGTTGAGTGCGTCGTTACATAAATGACGTCTCTCTCTCTCTCTCTCTCTCTCTCTCTCTCTCTCTCTCTCTCTCTCTCTCTCTCTCTCTCTCTCTCTCTGTCTGTCTGTTTCTCCCTTCAGCGCGCGCGCTTGTGTATTCCACAATATAATTATAATATTTGATACATATTTTTTTTCAAACTGAGGTTTTGTCACTTGAACTCCCCACCTGAATCCGCGCCTGTTTCATGTTTACAGATATTTTCTTAAATATAGGTCATACTACGATTTGTGCGGATAGGACGATAGAACCGAACATTAGTTTGAAACGCACTATAGAATGATGCTTTTGATATGCAAATGACCTTAGTTATTTATAGGAGAAATAACGTGCATTCAAACGACACAGAGGTTTTTAAAAAGTGGAATTAAGTCAACTTCGTGCATTTTATATGATGATTTGTATATAACACCTGTCGGGGTTTGGGTTTGTTTTCATGTAAATGCAAAGAAAACAAATATCGAATAGGAAATAAACGTAACATTTGCAAAAAACTTTGGGTCTAAATAATTGAACAGGATAATAGTTATTAGTACTAACTACTAGAACTAAGTACAGTTTTCAAAGTTTTATTTCAGGGATTTCAAGAAATATATATGTATATGTAATAAGCAAAATATCGGAAATAAATTCCAGAGGACTAGGAATACTAGGATTGAAAGTCCTATGAATAAAAGTCCCACGGACTTACATTCCTCGCACTGCACGTCCCACAGACTTAAATTCCTAGAAATACAAGTCTCACAGACTAGGATTCCGAGGAATGGAAGTCCGATCGGACAAAGATTAAGAAAATCACAAATAATCAGATTGTGATTTACCGTCAAAATATAAACTTATGAAACATATTATTAAAAATTATGTTGGTATACACAGAAATTGTCTTTTGCTGTTCGCCAAATGTTACGTTTTTGGAGTTACCAGTTTTCATATATTAATATATACATTTAAAACAATTTTGGGCTACATATGTTTTTTAAATATATATTTCTACGTGTTGAACACATGAACACATAGCCTACTTTATATCTGTAGTTGCATTATATACTTTTGAAAAAAGCAAGATATTCGTCCTACTTCAATATGCTGACAAAAATGTAAGACGATTAAAAGAAATTCACTCACGTATCTGATCCACAAGTCTAAAAAAAAAATACTAGTAAAAAAAAAATTAAGTTGATACTCAAACTTAAAAACAATATTTTGACATACAGATTTGAACACAGAATAATCTTAAGAGACTCGTACACTTATCCATCACACTACGAGGGAAGGCTGCCAAAACCTCACTTTTTTTTCGTGTCTTTCTGGCAGCTCGTGCAAATTGCAGAGTATAACAAACGGACATCTAATTTGCCGGACTAGTATTTCTGTCACTGCTGTAGAAGGAATTTAAGTCCGGTAGGAATACAAGTCCTAGGATAAAAACAACTTAAAAATAAATCGGGTATGAAAGTCCGGGTAGGACTATGGTTCCTAAGCTATGGATGTCTGATAGGACTACTGTTCCTAGGAACCGAGGTCCTACGGAACTGCGTTCCTTTTACACCGGCCATACGTTTGCACATGTTTAGGATTAGATTCTATTTCGCGCAGTAAATTACATCATTAGATGAGGCATTTTAAGGACAAAAGAAAATGAAATATGTGTAATTCAAACTATATTCGGTTTACTGTTAATAGTAATAAGAATTCTTGTTTATTCGTAGATTTACGCTTACGTGCACAACTAGGCTCACGATGTTTTGTGAAACTGGGCCTTGGTCCATTTGACTACCGTACACATATCCAGGGCTCAATTTTGCGAGCTAAACACTCGAGTTATGCGAGTCAAATTCTGCTATGGCGATTAAAATTGACAAAACACTTATTTTGGCGAGTATAGTATTTTGTTAAGTAAAGTATTTTGCCTGTCATTTAATGCATACGTCTTTATTTAACAGTATCAGTCAGACGATGGACACTTTAAATTTAAACTCCCGGTTTAGGACTTGGCAAATCCGAATGGAAGATTTGAACTGTTGACTTTATCATAATGATTCAAGTATTTCATATTAATATTTGACATTATGTTGCCTAGCGAGTGACAATATCGACGTAGCTCAGTGGTAAAACGCTCGCTTGATGCGTGGTCGGTCTAGGATCGATCTCCGTCGGTGGCCCCATTGGGCTATTTCTCGTTCCAGCCAGAGCTCCACAACTGGTGTAACAAAGGCCGTGGTATGTACTATCCTGTCTGTGGGATGGTGCATGTAAAAGATCGAAAAGAGTAACCCATGAAGTGGCGACAGCGGGTTTCCTCTCTATATATCTGTGTGGTCCTTAACCATATAACTGTAAATAAAATGTGTTGAGTGCGCCCGATCACACTGGCCCGAATGCCATTCCGTTTGTTTTCCGAATAGGAATTTGGGTGTTCGGGGAGCGAACGGATCATATTCGGGAAGCATTCGGTGTGTTCTAGGAGCATACGGCATGTACGGAAAACGTTCGGGAAGCATGCGTCTAGTTCTTGGTGCATTCGAAATGAAAATTTGGAGGTGCTGGGTTCCGTATGCTTTCCGAACACCCCGAATGGACCTAGAACATGACGAATGCTTTCTGAACGTTTTCAGTATCCTTTCCGGATTATTTTTCATTTATGCCGCCGAATGTATAACGAATAGCCAGAACCCTTCCAGTTTTCTTTCAGAACATTTTTCGAACTGCTCGTACACTTCCAGAATGCACAGTATGTTCCGTATGCTTTCCGAACACCCCGAATGGACATAGAACATGACGAACCCTTTCCGAACGCTTTCCGAACCCTTGCGGAAAGAGTTCGGTCCATTCTAGGTCGATTCGCCGTGTTCTGAAAGCATTCGGAAAGCATACGGAAAGCGTTCGGAAAGGAACACCTTTCGAAGTCAACATGCGGGAAGTATTCGGTCTATTCTGAAAGCATTCTGAAACCATACTGTGGAAAAACATTCGGAAAACAAACGGAAAGCATTCGGTGATACATTGGGGAAAACACATTCGGACCAAAAACATCATAGTTCAGTGTCTGCAGAAGGCGTTCGCACACAGCTAACACTAGGCGCGAATCTAGTAATTGTTTAAGGGGGCGCGCCGGGCAGGGTAAGAGGTGTTAAAATAGTATTTTATTTTATATTTCGTTGTCGTTGGATGTACATACGCCAGTGTCTTGTAAAATAATTTCACTTGTATTAGATACGTTTAGTCAGGGGCCAGAGAAAAGAAAAAAAAGAAAAAAAAAGAAAGAAAATGTGTCCGGAAAGATATACTATTATATCAGCCAGCTAACGTTTCGCTAACGTTCGCGAACTATTTGATTGGTTCCCGACGTGGCCATTTGGTTTGACGTGAAGCGCATAAAGCAGTCTAATTTATGAGAAATAGGGGAAAAAACCATGTTTTAAAAAATAAGAACAAAACTATATAGATATATATACGTATTTCGAAAGCAGAGGTGGGGATCAAAACCCCCCACCCCCACCCCCCGGATACGTTCCTGCTCCCTCATGTACCTAATGCCAGACACCCCATTTTCTCCTGGTAGTAGCGTTCATAAACTACTTTATAAATACCCCCATAGAAGACTTGGTTAAAAACAAGATATTTGGTATATTTTATATTGCATACCAGGAGCGGATCCGGGGGAGGATGGTCAATGGAGTCTAACTCCCCCTGCTTCAGCAGAGGTCCCCCAAAATGAAGAGTACCGGGGCCGGAAGTATAGCATTTGTCACCATTGTGGAAATTAATCTCTGGGGTCCTGAGTTCACGAAAATATAAGATGACATTTTCTAAAGTTAGTGCGAACTTGTAAGTCCATCAATACAATTGTATATCTTTATAAAGCGAGAGCGAGGGTAATACATGAATCCTGACACGAGTTTTGTAAAATCAGTACGACTCACACGCGAGTGTAATGATTTTTTTTTTTTTTTTTTTTTTTAATGAATAACAAGACCCAACTCAAAATGTTTCAGTCACAACAGTTACTAGAAGGAGACGACGAAATGACGTCATATTTAAAATTCACAGTCTGATCTAATATATATATTGAGTACACAGTTCTATGGATACTACCAGGCACGGATTTAGTGGGGTCAAGTTATTATTGTATAGCTATTTTGTTACTCAGATGCGAGGAAATCGCGTTTCAGGCCACTTAAATTTCAAAATTTGGCACACTGGCTGCTTCATCTCACTATCATCTTCACACACAACATAATCATCCGGTTCATTTATTGCCTAACGTTTTTCATGGTTATCAGTTGTTAAAGCATGGTTTCTTTGAAGCACAATAAATGGGCCGTCATTTTCGTGTCAGGTTGTTCAGCAATTGTGAGTAACATCACATCTGGTTCATTAGCGTGGGTACCACATAACAATAAAACATTTTTCCTTTCAAAGTCAAACTGGGCAGCATTTCCAAATTCACGTTTGGGTGTGGTGATGTCTCGCGATGTCATCAGCCGGTAGAGACATATTAGTCTGTCAATATGGGGCCAGACCCACTACAGATTGAAACAGACTGTTTTTCTTCACAAGACATTTCGGAGAACTGACACATTAGTTTCTATATAACACCATTATCCAACACCTCTATTTGTAATTGTTTATACTTACTGCAAACTGGCAAATTGTAAACATTGCTTTATTTATATTAATAAAAAAATACTTCCATCAACTAAAAATTCTGCATTTCACGTCATAGATTTTTTTTCATGACGCACAATTGCTATTTAAATATAGCGCGCCAAAATACATACCGTGCCATAATACATACCAAGACAGTCACAACATGTCTAGATCTACAATTCCATGATCGTGGAATACCCCCACTGCTAAAACTATAGCGTCATGATTTGTGTCACCGAGTGTGGATGGACTTTTTGGGGTAGATATTTATTGTGACACATGTTACACTGGTTCAAATAAATATACATGTACATGTGTTTGTATTTTATAAAATATATTAATAAGATCATCACTTACTATAAACTTCCAGACTGAAGTTCTGACTGCGTGTTCTAGCTGTATTCAGTAAACACCACCAGTCTGTGGTATCATGTTCTGAAGCTCTGTTGATCTTTAATATATAGTTCTTGGTGGAGGACGAGCTGCTGTCTGTTCCACTCCCACAGGCCACAGTGTAACCTGGTGGTGGACCAGATATCACAATACACGAAGAACCAGACTGGTAGAAAGGTGCAAACACAGTAGCCTTTGTTTTCTTATAAATATATACAGAATCACTGAGACCAGCCGCCTGTGTGACTGTACAGGTGAAAGTAAATGGCTCGTTCAACACTGCATGAGACGAAGACCCAGAAATATTCAGTGAAACACCTGGAAAAGAAAGGAAAAAGAAAAGAAAAGAAACACAGAAACTATTGTCAAGTAGCAAAACCACACATATTCTTAGTTTAGGCTGCAACCAACCCACTACATACAAAAATTTTTGTTTTGTTTAACGACACCACTAGAGCACATTGATTTGATAATCATCGGCTATTGGATGTCAAACCTATGGTCATTTTGACACAGACATAGAGAGGAAATCCGCTATATTTTTCCATGTAGCACATACCACGGCCTTTGATATACCAGTCGCGGTGCACTGGTTGGAACGAGAAATAGCCCAATGGGCCCACCGACGGACATCGATCCCAGACCGGCCGCGCATCAAGCAAGCGCTGTACCACTGAGCTACGTCCCGCTCCCCCCACACTATATAAACCACGCTTTCAATTATTTATTACAGATTTTGGTGGCTGAGGTGATGATAATCTCCAGGATACCTTACTAGAAACTTAATTTAACTGGGCAACAAATTGAAAAAACCCCAACACATCCACAAAGCAACAAACAACCCTGCCCCTCCCCCCTTTATACATATAACCGTACAAAACACTTACCTAGAACATAGTTAGCAGCAGTCACAGACACCAGTACGCACAGTAACACGGCCATTATCAAACCGAGCTGTGTAAACTGACTTCATACCGAGCACTAAAATATAACCGTACAAAACACTTACCTAGAACATAGTTAGCAGCAGTCACAGACACTAGTACGCACAGTAACACGGCCATTATCAAACTGATCTGTGTAAACTGACTTCATACCGAACACTAAACCGTACAAAACACTTACCTAGAACATAGTTAGCAGCAGTCACAGACACTACTACGCACAGTAACACGGCCATTATCAAACTGAACTGTGTAAACTGACTTCATACCGAACACTAAACCGTACAAAACACTTACCTAGAACATAGTTAGCAGCAATCACATACACTAGTACGCACAGTAACACGGCCATTATCAAACTGAACTGTGTAAACTGACTTCATACCGAACACTAAACTATAACCGTACAAAACACTTACCTAGAACATAGTTAGCAGCAGTCACAGACACTAGTACGCACAGTAGCACGGCCATTATCAAACTGAACTGTGTAAACTGACTACATACCGAACACTAAACTATAACCGTACAAAACACTTACCTAGAACATAGTTAGCAGCAGTCACAGACACTAGTACGCACAGTAGCACGGCCATTATCAAACTGAACTGTGTAAACTGACTTCATACCGAACACTAAACTATAACCGTACAAAACACTTACCTAGAACATAGTTAGCAGCAGTCACAGACACTAGTACGCACAGTAACACGGCCATTATCAAACTGAACTGTGTAAACTGACTTCATACCGAACACTAAACCGTACAAAACACTTACCTAGAACATAGTTAGCAGCAGTCACAGACACTAGTACGCACAGTAACACGGCCATTATCAAACTGAACTGTGTAAACTGACTTCATACCGAACACTAAACTATAACCGTACAAAACACAGGGTTCTTCCGGGTATAATGTGTGCGCTGTTTCGTTCACGTGACAGATATCAACAAAACATCTACATGGATGTCAGACTGTTTTCTTGTATACGTGTTGTGGCTCTATAACACTACAGAGCAGGCGCGGATACAGGATTTCTGAAAGGGGGGGGGGGGGGGGGGGGGGGGGGGGGGAGGGGGGGGAGCGGGGGGATGTCGAAATGTGACGAATGTTCTCTCCTCAAAAGATAATTGAGTTCAGAAATAAGCAATGATTTAATTATAGTAATTCTACCGGGGGGGAGGGGGAGGGGGGGGGGGTTGTTAAATAAAACGTTTCATCCATCTATTAATAATTTGCCTAATTTCAAATAATTTATTTTCAAAATTAATACTGGTAATTTCTTTAATATTTGTTGTGAAGTTTATTTCAAGAATCTTAAATATTTTTGCATTCCATTCAAGTTTTAAGTTTGTTAAATATACATATTTACAATTTGTTTTGGAACTTATCCATATAACTTGAGATTTATCATAGTTAATATTCAGGCCAGACATATTTGCAGTCATTGACTATCGTGTTTCGAACGATTTTTTACTCCCATCAAGAACTCTCTCTCTCTCTCTCTCTCTCTCTCTCTCTCTCTCTCTCTCTCTCTCTCTCACTCTCTCTTTCTCTGCATGCTTGTCTGTCTCTGTCTGTCAGTATATATATATATATATATATATATCTCTCTCTCTCTCTCTCTCTCTCTCTCTCTCTCTCTCTCTCTCTCTCTCTCTCTCTCTCAACCCGTGTCAGTAATGAATTGTTTCTGTTGAAGCAATAAAGGTGTTATAACGTTACACGTTTTTAGAGAGTGAATGGTACAATAATTATGCTAGTGATTGCTGCTGTTGCTGGCCACACAAGGTACTGATTTCAGCGCCCTCGTACGACGCTGTTTGGTGACGAAAACGCCTCCACTGCCGTCAGCCCATAGCAAGAATATTGTCACATACCCATGTAAAATTTGACTTTGTATTAGACTTTGTATTAAAGAGATAAAAACATGAATATTTCGCCTATGCGTTTCTTTTTCGATGGAGTATATTATTATAATTACATTACTGTGGTAATGATACAAATATTATATATAACGTAATGTTCGAAACATTATACACAAACACAACCACACACAGCATCAATATGTGAAAGCATCATATATACGTTATATTTTAATTATTGCAGTCAGTCCATAACAAGAACATTGTCACATAATCGTGTCAAATTTGACTGTGATACGATCATAAATAACGAAATTATGCCACTTTGTATTAAAGAGATAATTCCATGAATATTTCGCCTATGCTTTTCTTTTTTGACAGAGTATAAAAAAATACACTGGGTTTAAAGTCTGAAATTTGGTACATATACACACTGACCCATTACAAACATTTTCCGATGTGGACCCAAGTCACCAGCGCCCCTAGTGGCCAGGAAGGATGTACAAATTTCGCCCACCCCGGTTTAGTGGAGCGGCTAGGTTTTCTCCTGTTAAATTCTAAATATTTTACAAACGTACTTTTTATACTTGTATGTTATATCTTTAAAACTTAAACTTAATATTGTGTCTTAAATTATGAAAAATATAAACTTACGGACATGTAAACTGTGTTGTCTGCTGTCGGAATTCTTTTCAAGGGGGTCAAGGTTAGTAGACTACTTGTTATTTTGGCGTAGCATTGTAATAATAGCTAATTATGAATTTGAATGACAGGAAAGCACATACCACAGCCTTTGCTAAGTCGTGGTGCACGGGTTGGAAAGAGAGAACAAAAATCAGCCGAATATATGAATCCACCGAGGTGGTTCGATCCTACGACGCAAGCACCTCAGGCAAGCACGTCAGGCGAGCACTCAGTCGACTGAACTAAATCCCGTCTCACGAGTTGTGTGAGAAACGTATCTAACACAACTGACATTATTTTACAACATACTGGCGTATGTACAGTCGACTGAACTAAATCCCGCCCCACGAGTTGTTTAAGAAACGTATCTAACACAACTGACATTATTTTACAACATACTGGCGTATGTACAGTCGACTGAACTAAATCCCGCCCCACGAGTTGTTTAAGAAACGTATCTAACACAACTGACATTATTTTACAACATTCGGGCGTATGTACAGTCGACTGAACTAAATCCCGCCCCACGAGTTGTGTGAGAAACGTATCTAACACAACTGATATTATTTTACAACATACTGGCGTATGTACAGTCGACTGAACTAAATCCCGCCCCACGAGTTGTTTAAGAAACGTATCTAACACAACTGACATTATTTTACAACATTCGGGCGTATGTACAGTCGACTGAACTAAATCCCGTCCCACGAGTTGTGTGAGAAACGTATCTAACACAACTGACATTATTTTACAACATACTGGCGTATGTACAGTCGACTGAACTAAATCCCGCCCCACGAGTTGTTTAAGAAACGTATGTAACACAACTGACATTATTTTACAACATTCGGGCGTATGTACAGTCGACTGAACTAAATCCCGCCCCACGAGTTGTGTGAGAAACGTATCTAACACAACTGACATTATTTTACAACATACTGGCGTATGTACAGTCGACTGAACTAAATCCCGCCCCACGAGTTGTTTAAGAAACGTATCTAACACAACTGACATTATTTTACAACATACTGGCGTATGTACACAACTGACATTATTTTACAACATACTGGCGTATGTACAGTCGACTGAACTAAATCCCGCCCCACGAGTTGTTTAAGAAACTTATTACCCTCCTGGTGTCGTATATAGCGGTGTCGTACAAATTTCGTACGCACCACCAGGTGCGTATTACAAACTGTATTTTGATTTGTCAACAGGGAACAGAGTCAATTTCGATTGGTTGGACAGCGACCTTATTAGCATAATGGGACTATTTTTTTCATTCATAATTAATGTCAAGGTCAGTAACAACCACAACATTAAAAGTTGATGTAAACTGGACCGCGCGAGAAATATTTTTAAATAAAAAATAAAAATAAAAGAATGAATAGAACAATAATTAAACATATTCATTTTATTTATTATGTGGATTTTTGGTCTACAAATTGTTATTGTCAGTTGTGATTTGTGAATTCATCATTATTAAGGTCTACGACAGTCACTTTTTGGACCCTTGTTTTGGCTTCGTACACAATAAATGAAACATATCCAACGTTAATTTTTTTATATGATATATTTGACAAAAGGTAGTTTTTTTTAAGTTTTTTAAACTTAAAACTTTATTGTTAAAACTTAAAACGTACCATGCCATGACAACAATATATAATGTAAGGTTTTAGAGGTAAATGTAAACCCAAAACAATTATAAATCAAGCTGAAATGCTTTAATACACCAGGGGCTGTATTTATAAAGATTTTCAGATTTTTTTCAGAATATTCTCAAAAAATTCTTAACACCTTAAAAGTACTCTGAGTGGAAAAAATATTCTTAAATTTACTTTTAAACATTTTCTGAGACAACTTTTAGTTAAGTCTTAAATTTGACTTTGAGAAAATTCTCAGATGGAATTCCCTTCGTAGTTAGGGGAAAGCCCGTCTATATTTAGCGCCACGTGTCAAAACAAGCAGACGTGCATCTGTCAGTGTCATCGTAATGGAGTCCAGCAAACCCAAACGGAAACCTAACTGGACCGAAGACGAAACGTTAAGCTTAGTTCGTTTGGTGGACGAAAGGAAAGACATAATAAGAGGTAAATTTGGAGCAGGCGTGACAAGCAAGAAGAAGAAGGAAGCATGGTTGGCAGTCACCGAAGAAATAAACGCCGCATTCCCTTCCGTGCTACGAACATCGGAAGACTGTGAGAAACGGTGGTATAATGTCCAGTGTAGATCACGAAAAGAAATTTCTACACAAAAGACACACATGCAAGGCACAGGTAAGTTATTTCGGTAGACAGTGGTGTGCCTAATTTTCGTGCCCTTAAGCACGATTCCTACTCAAAATAACAAAATAAATAAGAACGATTTAGTAAACTCACAAAGTAGCCATTTCTCTTTGATTTACACACTCCAGAAACAAAACACCAAATTGCATAAAATGTAGAAATATTTTTTAAAAGTTCGAGAAAAGTCCCCTTGACACAACTTAGGGAGTTGTCTTTCCGTGCCCCTTACGAGCCCATTACAAAAACAAGGAAATGACCAATGTAGGCCATACGAAAAAAGTTAAGGATTGTTCAGTAATTTTTAAAATTGGATTGCTTAGCAAAAAGCCATTTCCATTTGGGGCACGAATAATGAACCTCCGGTACTTTTATAACATGAAATACTTATTCATTGCCCAAATAAAATGTTTCTTTTTAAATGTAATATATAAATGTTTACTAATACTAACATTTGAATGTACAAAATACACATTTTGTGTTCAATTCATGTTATACTTTTTATATTAATTTAATGTAAATTTAATCGATTCGGTTCTGTAGGCAGTAGGCGGAGCTTAAATCTATGACATCTTAAATCATACACTATGTCATAATGGCAGATGGAGTTAAAAATAGCTAACGCCGGTTCTGTCATTTCGGGGGAATGGATGACTGTAAATCAACCCAGCACAAGAATTAACATTGGCTACTGTGTGTCATTATAATTATTTAAGAAATATTTTAAATATTGTATTAAAATATTTTAAATAAATATCATTGCATGAAGCTAATTTGTAAATAGTATTATGACATGTACATGTATATTCAAATTTTAAGACAATAATATTTATTTACAGTAGGATACTTACAATAATTAGGAAACATCCAGAGGCAGTAGCAACACGTACATTCCTTGAATATGGTTAAAATTTCCACTCCCCCCCCCCCCCCCCCCCCCCCCCCATCACATTTCAACAACTACAAAAACAGCGAAAGCATGTCAGTCGATTCCGTATGAAAAGTGAAAGATGGCGGGAAAAAGAACAACGTTCTTGTTTAAGACTTTCAGGGTACATGGTCCAACAATTCAATCATCACTTGAAGTGTCAAATCCCCCCTGTGGTGGTCACAAGAATGAACTCACAGGATCGTCTCATTTTGTAAAACAGATATTGGTGATTTACTGACAATCAAATGTAACAACACCACATGGAAACATTTCGTACCAGGTTCATTTTGTACCTGATATGAATTCGTACCCTACTTATTTCGTGCCCTAGTAATTTCGTACCATGATCAGATTTTTTTTTAAATGCAGGCAGTAGAAGACATCAATGGCGGATCCGGGTGGGGGGCACGGTCCGCACGCCCCCCCCCCCTTATTCGCTGCAGACGTTTTATTTTTTACGTTATATTTTACTGTCAAGATTGCAGGAAATCGCATCTACGGCACATCTGCGCACCCCCCCCCCCCCCCCTATAGAAAATCATGGATCTGCCACTGGACATTGATGGCCCAAAGACATGCATGGATGTAGTGGTGGGGTGGGGGGGGGGGCCCTCTGGAAATGAAAGGGTATTTGTAAAATATTAGATATATTTGTTCATTAAAATAGGTTCGTTCAAAGCTGCTGTCCCTTAGGGGGAATTCCATTTTTTTCTTCATATTTTCTTACACATAGACTAATTTTTTATGTACAAAAGCAAATCTTGTAAAAATTGGCAATTGTATGGTCAAATACTATACGTGGAATTATTGTATTTTAAAAATTCATTTCTATAGTAATATTTGTTCTGCTTTTTTATTGTTGTTGCAGGAGGCGGTCCCGTGATGAACCTGAGTGGTATTGCTGAAGCAGTTTACGATGTTTTGGGGCATTCCAATGTTTCCATAAGTGGGGTTGACGGTGGCCTTGATTCGTCATTGATTCAGGTCATTGATTTAGGCACAAGGTACAATAGCAATAACAATAATAATGAACTTGTTTATTTCTTTATTTCACTAAATACATTATTTTCAGAGAATAGCACTACACTAACCACATCATCCCAAATCAATACAGCGTTCCCAGAGCCTAACCATACCCCCGCCCCCACCCCCTCCCAATATAATAAAACCTTTGAACAAAAATTAAATAAATTGTTATGTTTATAATGAAATTGCAAAAGAAGTAATGAAAACAAATAAGATGATAACTATAATCGCATGAAAGTGATACACCTCTATGGAAACGCCTACCCAGCATATGTATTTAAAATAAATTACTAGTAACACGCTTTGATAACATTAAAAGTAAGTAACAAACATGCATGTACAAAAAAAAGTAAACAAATGTTAACTTGCCCTGCAGAGCAGATATGTTATGGTTTAACCCTCTGGGACTATCAAATGAACAATACCGTACATTGCCAGGGGTAACCTCTCTCCTTGTAAACGAACTTTGTCAAACATATGTATGCATCTGTTTCAGTGTGATGCCTCAGAGTTCAACCGTCACACCCTCCACCTCTTCCACCATGAACCACCCACCAGCAACCGTCATCTTGGAATCAGTTCCCTGTGGGATAGACGATGATGCAGACGATAGGATAACGAAAAGAAGATATAGACAATTGAAAATAGATGTTCTAGAGTTGCAGAAACAATATTTAATGTTGAAAATTAAAAAAATTAAAAAAAGTGAAGAATAGAAACATATTATAAATTATCACGAAAACAATGATTCTCTTTAAATGTATGGACGGGTACAGTTTTGCCAGGCGTTAGAAAAATCTGCATATAAGCTAAACAATTCAATGTTTCATTTTACTGTATGGCGGCTACCTGTCTATGACAGCCATGTTGAGGTTCCCCAACGTATTTTACTATGTGTTTTAACTTTGTATGTCAACCACCTGCTCAACGCGGCTACCGGTCACAATTTTCGAACTAAAAGGCGAAAATGAACCTGTTGTCGCGGCCATAAAAATGCATTGTAAAGAAATGGATGCAGCAGTTACCGTGATAAATGTTGAATTGAAAGCCGGTTCTCAGCCGGAATATCAGCGATCATGTTCACTTTAAAAAAAACCCCACCCACGAACATAACAACATGAGCGGTGCTATAGGATTACAATATGTAGCAACCGTTATGTATTTATTTGATTGGCTGTTTATTAAGCATTAGTGATCTGTTGTGTCAGGTCACGTCATGTCAAAGGTCATAACTGTAAACACAATAGGATGAATACATTGCAGTATCATTTAGTCTCATGCCGGCCACTTTTGTGGTTGCTTCTTTAATATAGAAATTAACATGTTAGATGTTTGGTGTTGTTCGGTGTTCCATGAATTGTTCCAGGTTAGCTTTGATAAGAAAAAAAATCCTTTAATCTTGTGACAAGTGCTGAAGACGGGTAACTGGCGGCAATTAGTAGACCAGTGTAGTTAGTGGCGCATGCTCGTATTCGACAATTAACAGGTGTTTTCACCTTGAGATGTAATCGGAGGTAATCATTAAAAGCAGTTGTTGAGTCTTGTTACCGAAAACAACGTGTCAGCTCTTGAGGTTATTATTATTAAATACTGTTGCTGTTTATTTCTGACATTTGTTTCTAAAAATGGCACCTAAAATTCGTAAGCCGATCGCGTTAACGCTAGTACAGAGGGTAAGCGTAAATTTGGATGTACAGTGTATTTGTTTAGTTTTTATTAAAGATTTCTAGCATAACAATAAAATTGTAAATTTTTGTTGACATTTATTCGGACCTGGATATGACGTCCAATTTTGGCCGGCCCCACAAGTGGCCGTCATATTAAAAAACATATATATATATCATATTATTTTACTCTGATTAAGTACCATGGAAGTGAATGTTGGTGAACTGAAGACGATGTCGCAGGCCATGTCCATGTGGATTGGGTGCTCCTGCGGCTTCCGTTTCTTCGTCTCCCTCCTCTTCATCATTGTCAGGGTAATCACCAGCTTCATCTGGTGGCATCTGGATGTTACGGGCTTTACAAATGTTATGTAGAACCGAGCATGCGAGAATTACTTTGCAAGTCTTGGCAGGTGTTAAGCGGATTTCTCCATGGAGAACATGGAATCACCTCTTCATCTGGCCAATTCCTCGTTCCACCACACTTCTGGTTCTTTTGTGTGCCCTACAAATGCATGACATTGATACATTTAATTACTCGTTCAGTATAATTTATTGAGCATCTTTTTAAAAGTAAAATATATAAGCAAAGGTTGATTTTGTATGCAGTGATTTCTGCCAAGTGAATAAAATGTGTCAGATGCATTTTGTGGACCACCTGTGTATGATTTTTCTTTGTAATGTAATTTAATTCCTCGTATAGCAAATACATTTACTAACAATCTTGTGATGTTTGTAAACTGTAGTTTCATGTAGTTATATTTAAATTCACTTAATAAGAACGAAATGGAAATGAATAGTAGTGTGAAACATTCAACAATCCTACATAATTGTAAAGGGGATGTAATTGTGATACCTGTTATAGCGTGACTGGTCGCCAGGTTGAGGTCTCAGGAAGGGTGTCAGGAGCCATGTTTTACATGGGTACCCGCTGTCGCCTAGCAGATGACATCCTCCGGGAACGAGACGCCGGTCAAACATTTGCTTTATGCCACTCTCATGCAGAATCCGTGCGTCGTGAGTTGACCCGGGCCACTTGGCTACCACGTCCATCAGCTTGTACTCGGCATCAAAAATTACTTGTACATTCAGGCTGTGGAAGTGCTTCCTATTGACAAACTCAGGCTCGTCTTTGTGTGGAGCCTGGATACGGACGTGAGTACCGTCGATAACCCCGACAACGCCAGGAAATCCAGCAATTTGCAAAAATGCGGCTTCATTCATTCGCACCTCATGATGGTTGAGAGGAAAGGTTATAAAAAGTCGAATTATAACTGGCGTCGTTAAGGCGTTTAACGTTTCCGTAATAACCTTACTGATGCTTGGCTGGGAAAGTCCAAAGTCATCGCCATTACATAATTGCCTTTTACCTGTTGCCAGATACCGTAACGTACAGACAATTTTTAATTCTGCCGAGATGGCCTTGTTTCGGCAGGTAGATGGTGATACGGCGTCCCTGACCAAGTCCGTAACAAACAAAATACCACCTCGATCTAAACGAAAACCTTTTTAGAAGTTCTTCGTCGGTATAAATTGCAAAAAAGTCCTTTCTGTCCCTAAATATTCGCTGGCGGCGTCCCCCAAATGCAGCAGCGGCAGCCATTTTGTTTGAGATAAGAATTCTTAACCAATGTTAGGAGTCCTCTATATGTCTCTTAAGTTTTTTTTAACTTTGAGAATAATCTGAGAGCAATTCTGACATTTAAGATAAATTCTTAGGCATTCTGAGAATTATTTAAAAATTCTTAAACTTAAGAGTATTTCTCAGGCATTCTAAGAATTTTCTTATATTTAAGAATTCTTAAGCACTTGAGAATCTTTATAAATATCGGCCCAGGCATTTAAAAAAACAATTTCCATGGTACAGCAATACGTCACTTTAATGACGTCATCGTAGTACACATGGGTATAAATAAACATTGCCACGTTGCTTTGTCTGTGTGTTGGGGGGGGGGGGGGATCTCCGAGCGTTACATAACATTTTTTTTTTGTTTGGGGGGGGGGGGTATGGTCTAACGTTACGGGGCATTACAAGGGGTTGGGTGGGTGTCTAATTTTGACAAAAATAGCGTTACGTAATATTTGAACGGCCCCTATGGATCAGAGTCTGGAGCGTCCCCAGGTGGCCGGAGAGGATCTACAGATGGCCACCACCCCCTTTTAATGGGGCGATTAACTTTTTTTTTTTTTTTTTTTTTTTTTTTTTTTTTACACCTTTGCCTGGTTAAAAAACATGAAACTTGGCACATATCTATATTGACCCAGTACAAATATGTTCAGATATTGACCCGAGTCAGCAGGGCCCCCTGGTGGCCAGAGATAATATACAAATGTCCACCACCTGCTTTTAGTGGGGCGGCTAACATAAAAGTTGACACTGGGCTAAAAGTCAGCAGTGTTATCTGCTGGCCAGGAAAGATCTACACATGTCCCCACCCCCTTTTAGTGGGGAGGTTAACATAAACAAAATACACTGGGTTTAAAGCCTGAAATTTGGTACATATACACCTTGACCCATTGCAAATATTTTCAGACGTGGACCCAAGTCACTAGCGCCCCCTAGTGGCCAGGAAAGATGTACAAATTTCGCCCACCCCGTTTTAGTGAGGAGGCTAGGTTTTTTCCTGTTACATTATAACTATTACGGTCGACGACAGTCATTCTTCGCACACTTGTTTTGGCTTCGTACACAATAAATATAACATATCCAACAGGTAACTTTTGTATATGATATATTTCACAAAAGATACTTTTTACTCGTATGTTATATCTTTAAAACAGAAACTTAATATTTTGTCTTAAATTATGAAAAATATAAACATACGGACATGTAAACTGCGTTGTCTGCTGTCGGAATTATTTTCATGGGGGTCAAGGTTAGTAGATTAGTTTTCATTTTGATGTGGCGTAGCATTGTAATAATAGCTAAATTTGAATTTGAATGACGTCGGCATTCCAATGAGATCATTTTCCACATCCTTTGTGTCCTTTTTGTATTTATTTATTTATTATTATTATTATTTTACACATTAATATTTCCCATTGTAACCAAAGTCTGATATTGAGTTTGTACCCCATCCGTCAGTGCCCCCACCCCCACTCCCAAAATCGTTCCTACGTGCCTGTTTAACAACACCACTGGAGCACACTGATTAATTAGTCATCGGCTATTGGATGTCAAACATTAGGTAATTCTGACTCATAGTCATCAGAGGAAACCCGCTACATTTTTGCTAATGCAGGAGGGATCTTTTATATGCATTTTCCCACAGACAGGAAAGCACATACCATGACCTTTGTCCAGTTGTGGTGCATTGGTTGGATCGAGAAAAAACACAATCGACTGAGCTAAATCCCCCCCCCCCCCCGAGTTATTTAAAAAACGTATCTAACGCAACTGACATTATTTTACAAAACACTGGCGTATGTACAGCCAACGTCGAACCCCCCCCCCCCCCCAAAAAAAAAAAAAAAAACCCACCCAAAAACAAATCCTGTTCCAACACTTCTTACCCTGCTCGGCGCGCCTAGATCCGCACCTGATGTACGTTGTCTGCGAACATCTTC
>NW_024537374.1:30182-51692 GCF_016097555.1 Gigantopelta aegis | reverse complement strand
ATTCAAAGTACCCTCTTAAACCACAAGTTGTTTTTTCCCTATTGATTCATTAAAACTGCATTCTACGTAAAACTTTTCCACTTAAGTAAAGAGCCTGTTTCTGTCGTTATAGTTCATCTTTCAACGCAAATCCTTAACAAGATAATAAATATTTCACTTCTCTTTTATGTTATAACATATATTCAAATGCATTGTTTAAAAAGACTGGTTGCGATTGGTTAATAGTAATAACAAATAACCGGTTTCAACTGGTTTGTTCTATTCAAAAAATATTATTCATCATTGTAACAAGTTAAACCTTTCAAAGTTATATTTAGACCAAAGTCTTTGTACCCATCACCCTTGTCACAACTAAAAACCAAGCCAACACAAAAGACTGACTCAAACTATCTATAAATAACACCACTTTAGTTCTCATTGGAAACGCGGACGTTCCCGCCCAAAATTTGAAAAAATGCCAGTCATCCTTTAAAAAAATGCCAGTCATCCACTCAGCACAATAGGTGCACTTCTTTTGTTCAAAAATCCATTATTCGCTCCACTGAACCGGAAAACCCAATTATACGCTCCACTGAACCGGAAAAACCAATTATACGCTCCACTGAACCGGAAAGACAATAGGTGCACATCCATTGTTGCGGATTGGGGACCCATTGTTCCGGAGGTGCATATCCATTGTATTGGAGGCGACTCCATTGTATTTCCTTTGTTGTCCCCGCTACGTACAAAATATACTACTCCTGTCTCGGATTACTTCTTCCTTCCTGCCGCTCTTCCAGGACTGATTTGACGGAGTGAAGCTTGTTCGCAACCGCACCGCCCCAATCATCTTGCCAAGTCGAAATGATATATTGCTTAATGTCATATTTAAGATCAGTGTAAGACAACTAAGACTACAGCCGATAATTAATAAATCAATGTATTCTAGTGGAATCGTTAAACAAAATAAACTTAATTTTTTTCTTGTGTTTGATCTTGCCGGAGAAGATGGGGCTCGTCTCCATAGTAACGTGGAACATTCATTTTCAATTGGAGGCAAGAATTTCGACAAGGCACGTGTGCAGATCGATAACTTTTGGAAGGTCAAGGCAAGCAGTCCGGCTTTTAGAAACAACTCGAGGGATAAGAAAACCAGTGTATTTATAAAGATATTCAGATTTTTTTCAGAATATTCTCAAAAAATCCTTAACACCTTAAAAGTACTCTGAGTGGAAAAAATATTCTTAAATTTACTTTTAAACATTTTCTGAGACAACTTTTAGTTAAGTCTTAAATTTGACTTTGAGAAAATTCTCAGATGGAATTCCCTTCGTAGTTAGGGGAAAGCCCGTCTATATTTAGCGCCACGTGTCAAAAGAAGCAGACGTGCATCTGTCAGTGTCATCGTAATGGAGTCCTGCAAACCCAAACGGAAACCTAACTGGACCGAAGACGAAACGTTAAGCTTAGTTCGTTTGGTGGACGAAAGGAAAGACATAATAAGAGGTAAATTTGGAGAAGGCGTGACAAGCAAGAAGAAGAAGGAAGCATGGTTGGCAGTCACCCGAAGAAATAAACGCCGCATTCCCCTTCCGTGCTACGAACATCGGAAAAGACTGTGAGAAACGGTGGTATAACGTCCAGTGTAGATCACGAAAAGAAATTTCTACGCAAAAGACACACATGCAGGCGCACAGGTAAGTTATTTCGGTAGACATGTGGATGTGCCTAATTTCCGTGCCCCATAACGCACGATTCCTACTCAAAATAACAAAATAATAAGAACGATTTAGTAAACTCACAAAGTAGCCATTTCTCTTTGATTTACACACTCCAGAACAAAACACCAAATTGCATAAAATGAGAAAATTTAGTTTTAAAAGTTCGAGAAAAGTCCCCGTGATACAACTTAGGGAGTTGTCTTTCCGTGCCCTTACGAGCCCATTACAAAAACAAGGAAATGACCAATGTAGGCCATACGAAAAAAAAGTTAAGGATTGTTCTCAGTATTTTTAAAAATTGGATTGCTTTTAGCAAAAAGCCATTTCCATTTGTGGCACGAATAATGAACCTCCGTTACTTTTATAACATGAAATACACTATTCATTGCCCCAATAAATGTTTCTTTTAAATGTATATATAAAGTGTTACTAATACTAACATGTTTGAATGTACAAAATACACATTTTTGTGGTCAATTCATGTTATACTTTTTATATTAATTTAATGTAAATTTAATCGATTCGGTTTGTAGGCAGTAGGCGGAGCTTAAAATCTAGGACATCTTAAATCATAGACTATGTCATAATGGCAGATGGAGTTTAAAAATAGCTAACGTACCGCCGTTTCTGTCATTTCGGAGGGAATGGATGACTGTAAATCAACCCAGCACAAGAATTAACATTGGCTACTGTGTGTCATTATAATTATTTAAGAATATTTTAAATTTGTATTAAATTATTTTAAATAATATCATTTGCATGAAGCTAATTTGTAAATAGTATTATGACATGTACATGTATATTCAAATTTTAAGACAATAATATTTATTACAGTAGGATACTTACAATAATTAGGAAACATCCAGAGGCAGTAGCAACACGTACATTCCTTGAATATGGTTAAAATTTCCACTCCCCCCCCCCCCCCCCCCCCCCCCCCCCCAATCACATTTCAACAACTACAAAACAGCGCGAAAGCATGTCAGTCGATTCCGTATGAAAAGTGAAAGATGGCGGGAAAAAGAACAACGTTCTTGTTTAAGACTTTCAGGGTACATGGTCCAACAATTCGGTCATCACTTGAAGTGTCAAATCCCCCCTGTGGTGGTCACAAGAATGAACTCACAGGATCGTCTCATTTTGTAAAACAGATATTGGTGATTTACTGACAATCCAAATGTAACAACACCACATGGAAACATTTTGGGGGTTCGTACCAGGTTCATTTTTGTACCTGATATGAATTCGTACCCTACTTATTTCGTGCCCTAGTAATTTCGTACCATGATCAGATTTTTTTTTAAATGCAGGCAGTAGAAGACATCAATGGCGGATCCGGGTGGGGGGGCACGGTCCGCACGCCCCCCCCCCCTTATTCGCTGCAGACGTTTTATTTTTTACGTTATATTTTACTGTCAAGATTGCAGGAAATCGCATCTACGGCACAGTCTGCGCCCCCCCCCCCCCCATAGAAAATCATGGATACGCCACTGGACATTGATGGCCCAAAGACATGCATGGATGTAGTGGTGGGGTGGGGTGGGGGGCCTCTGGAAATGAAAGGGTATTTGTAAAATATTAGATATATTTGTTCATTAAAATAGGTTCGTTCAAAGCTGCTGTCCCTTAGGGGGAATTCCATTTTTTTCTTCATATTTTCTTACACATAGACTAATTTTTATGTACAAAAGCAAATCTTGTAAAAATGGGCAATGGTATGGTCAAATACTATACGTGGAATTATTGTATTTTAAAAATTCATTTTCTATAGTAATATTTGTTCTGCTTTTTTATTGTTGTTGTAGGAGGCGGTCCCGTGATGAACCTGAGTGGTATTGCTGAAGCGGTTTACGATGTTTTGGGGCATTCCAATGTTTCCATAAGTGGGGTTGACGGTGGCCTTAATTCGTCATTGATTCAGGTCATTGATTTAGGCACAAGGTACAATAGCAATAACAATAATATGAACTTGTTTATTTCTTTATTTCACTAAATACATTATTTTCAGAGAATAGCACTACACTAACCACATCATCCCAAATCAATACAGCGTTCCCAGAGCCTAACCATACCCCCGCCCCCCCCCCCACCCCCCTCCCATATAATAAAACCTTGAACAAAAATTAAATAAATTGTTATGTTTATAATGAAATGTGCAAAAAAAAGTAATGAAAAACAAATAAGATGATAACTATAATCGCATGAAAGTGATACAAGCCTATGGAAACGCCTACCCAGCATATGTATTTAAAATAAATTACTAGTAAACCCGCTTTGATAACATTAAAAGTAAGTAACAAACATGCATGTACATCTTCGTTCCTATAATACAAAAAAAAAGAAAAAAAAAAGTAAACAAATGTTAACTTGCCCTGCAGAGCAGATATGTTATGGTTTAACCCTCTGGGACTATCAAATGAACAATACCGTACATTGCCAGGGGTAACCTCTCTCCTTGTAAACGAACTTTGTCAAAATATGTATGCATCTGTTTCAGTGTGGTGCCTCAGAGTTCAACCGTCAACACCCTCCACCTCTTCCACCATGAACCACCCACCAGCAACCGTCATCTTGGAATCAGTTCCCTGTGGGATAGACGATGATGCAGACGATGGATAACGAAAAGAAGATATAGACAATTGAAAATAGATGTTCTAGAGTTGCAGAAACAATATTTAATGTTGAAAATTAATAAAATTAAAAAAGTGAAGAATAGAAACATATTATAAATTATCACGAAAAAGAATGATTCTCTTTAATGTATGGACGGGTACAGTTTTGCCAGGCGTTAGAAAAATCTGCATATAAGCTAAACAATTCAATGTTTCATTTTACTGTATGGCGGCCACCTGTCTATGACAGCCATGTTGAGGTTCCCCAACGTATTTTACTATGTGTTTTAACTTTGTATGTCAACCACCTGCTCAACGCGGCTACCGGTCACAATTTTCGAACTAAAAGGCGAAAATGAACCTGTTTTCGCGGCCATAAAAATGCATTGTAAAGAATGGATGCAGCAGTTTACCGTGATAAATGTTGAATTGAAAGCCGGTTCTCAGCCGGAATATCAGCGATCATGTTCACTTTAAAAAAAACCCACCCACGAACATAACAACATGAGCGGTGCTATAGGATTACAATATGTAGCAACCGTTATGTATTTATTTGATTGGCTGTTTATTAAGCATTAGTGATCTGTTGTGTCAGGTCACGTCATGTCAAAGGTCATAACTGTAAACACAATAGGATGAATACATTGCAGTATCATTTAGTCTCATGCCGGCCACTTTTGTGGTTGCTTCTTTAATATAGAAATTAACATGTTAGATGTTTGGTGTTGTTCGGTGTTCCATGAATTGTTCCAGGTTAGCTTTGATAAGAAACAAAATCCTTTAATCTTGTGACAAGTGCTGAAGACGGGTAACTGGCGGCAATTAGTAGACCAGTGTAGTTAGTGGCGCATGCTCGTATTCGACAATTAACAGATGTTTTCACCTTGAGATGTAATCGGAGGTAATCATTAAAAGCAGTTGTTGAGTCTTGTTACCGAAAACAACGTGTCAGCTCTTGAGGTTATTATTATTAAATACTGTTGCTGTTTATTTTCTGACATTTTGTTTCTAAAAATGGCACCTAAAATTCGTAAGCCGATCGCGTTAACGCTAGTACAGAGGGTAAGCGTAAATTTGGATGTACAGTGTATTTGTTTAGTTTTTATTAAAGATTTCTAGCATAACAATAAAATTGTAAATTTTTGTTGACATTTATTCGGACCTGGATATGACATCCAATTTTGGCGGCCCCACAAGTGGCCGTCATATTAAAAAACATATATATATATCATATTATTTTACTCTGATTAAGTACCATGGAAGTGAATGTTGGTGAACTGAAGACGATGTCGCAGGCCATGTCCTTGTGGATTGGGTGCTCCTGCGGCTTCCGTTTCTTCGTCTCCCTCCTCTTCATCATCGTCAGGGTAATCACCAGCTTCATCTGGTGGCATCTGGATGTTACGGGCTTTACAAATGTTATGTAGAGCCGAGCATGCGAGAATTACTTTGCAAGTCTTGGCAGGTGTTAAGCGGATTTCTCCATGGAGAACATGGAATCGCCTCTTCATCTGGCCAATTCCTCGTTCCACCACACTTCTGGTTCTTTTGTGTGCCCTACAAATGCATGACATTGATACATTTAATTACTCGTTCAGTATTATTTATTGAGCATCTTTTTAAAAGTAAAATATATAAGCAAAGGTTGATTTTGTATGCAATGATTTCTGCCAAGTGAATAAAATGTGTCAGATGCATTTTGTGGACCACCTGTCTATGATTTTTCTTTGTAATTTAATTCCTCGTATAGCAAATACATTTACTAACAATCTTGTGATGTTTGTAAACTGTAGTTTCCATGTAGTTATATTTAAATTCACTTAATAAGAACGAAATGGAAATGAATAGTAGTGTGAAACATTCAACAATCCTACATAGTTGTAAAGGGGATGTAATTGTGATACCTGTTATAGCGTGACTGGTCGCCAGGTTGAGGTCTCAGGAAGGGTGTCAGGAGCCATGTTTTACATGGGTACCCGCTGTCGCCTAGCAGATGACATCCTCCGGGAACGAGACGCCGGTCAAACATTTGCTTTATGCCACTCTCATGCAGAATCCGTGCGTCGTGAGTTGACCCGGGCCACTTGGCTACCACGTCCATCAGCTTGTACTCGGCATCAAAAATTACTTGTACATTCAGGCTGTGGAAGTGCTTCCTATTGACAAACTCAGGCTCGTCTTTGTGTGGAGCCTGGATACGGACGTGAGTACCGTCGATAACCCCGACAACGCCAGGAAATCCAGCAATTTGCAAAAATGCGGCTTCATTCATTCGCACCTCATGATGGTTGAGAGGAAAGGTTATAAAACGTCGAATTATAACTGGCGTCGTTAAGGCGTTTAACGTTTCCGTAATAACCTTACTGATGCTTGGCTGGGAAAGTCCAAAGTCATCGCCATAACATAATTGCATTTTACCTGTTGCCAGATACCGTAACGTACAGACAATTTTTAATTCTGCCGAGATGGCCTTGTTTCGGCAGGTAGATGGTGATACGGCGTCCCTGACCAAGTCCGTAACAAACAAAATACCACCTCGATCTAAACGAAAACGTTTTAGAAGTTCTTCGTCGGTATAAATTGCAAAAAAGTCCTTTCTGTCCCTAAATATTCGCTGGCGGCGTCCCCCAAATGCAGCAGCGGCAGCCATTTTGTTTGAGATAAGAATTCTTAACCAATGTTAGGAGTCCTCTATATGTCTCTTAAGGTTTTTTTAACTTTGAGAATAATCTGAGAGCAATTCTGACATTTAAGATAAATTCTTAGGCATTCTGAGAATTATTTAAAAATTCTTAAACTTAAGAGTATTTCTCAGGCATTCTAAAATTTTTCTTATATTTAAGAATTCTTAAGCACTTGAGAATCTTTATAAATATCGGCCATATTTCTTAAAATTACTTTTAAAAGTCATCTGAGACAAACTCTTAGTTAAGTCATAAATATAACTTTAAGAAAATTCTCAGATGGAATTCCCTTCGTAGTTAGGGGAAATCCCGTTTATATTTAGCCTCACGTGGCAAAACAAGCAGACGTGCATCTGTCAGTGTCATCGAGCTGTCACCGAAATGGAGTCGAACAAACCAAAACGTAAGCCCAACTGGACGGAAGACGAAACCCTAAGCCTCGTACGTTTGGTGGACGAATGGAAAGGTATCATTAGGGCAAAGTTTGGGCCAAGCGTGACATCGAAGAAGAAGGAGGAGGCTTGGGTGACCATCACAAACGAAATTAATGGTGCTTTCCCTTCCGTACAACGTACACCCGAGGACTGCAAGAAGCGTTGGTATAACGTTCAGAGCCGATCCAGAAAAGAAATTTGTAAACAATAGGCGCACATGCAAGGCACAGGTAAGTTTTATTTCTCTAAACTTAATGTGGTAGGCCTACTCGGTATCAAATAAACATGTAGGCCTAACAATGAGTGATCACTAGTCGAGTGAAAAACCCCAAACATTTTACAGTGTGATAACCGCGTTAAATGTGTTGACTGACAAACCTATTTACGTTGACGGTATTATTTTGTAAGTTGTTGGATAGTATGATAAATGAAATATCTTAAGGCAGTACCAATTTATTCTTATTTGTACAAGGTACGATGGCAATAACAATATTTCAAATGTCTCCATCAGTGGGCTTGGCGCTGGATGGATTCTTCCTTCATCCAGGTCATTGATTTAGGCACAAGGTACGATGGCAATAACAATATTTCAAATGTCTCCATCAGTGGGCTTGGCGCTGGATGGATTCTTCCTTCATCCAGGTCATTGATTTACGATGGCAATAACAATATTTCTTTCATGAGGGCGGGTCAGTACATTAAAGGGGCAACATCAAAGTTGTATTAATGGTGGTCCCCGCCACAAATATGTGTTATGTTTTCCTTTGAAATATAAAGATTATGCTTATAACAAAATTATGAGCATATTTTTAGGAGGATCTATTGAGTGTGTCACATTTAACACGTGACATCGTTTTATGCATACACATTTAATACAGACTTTACCCATAATTCTGGCTGTAAATTAAAGAAAGAAGAAATGAGCGCACATGTACATGTTATATTTAGCCACAAATTCTTCGGAAACCCCATCTTGACCTCCATTAAAAATACATTTCATTATTATTATTCTGGGGTTAATTATTTAGCCACAAATTTTTCGGAAACCTCATCTTGCCCTCCATTTAAAATACATTTTGCAATTATGCAAAGGAATCAATTAATTTGTTGTTATTTATTATGAATAAATGTAAAAATAACGAAATATTCTAGCTTCAACTTTGATATAGTAACTTTAATCAGAATGACATCACGCGAAAATAATGAAGAAAAAAATTATCCCCACATCATGTAATATTTAGATTAATAAAGAAATTTCGAAAGAAATAAAGAAAACAAATAAGAATTGATCATCCACACTATAATCACGTGAAAGGAAACTACTGGTTATGTCACTGATTAAAAGTGTATACCCAGCATATTTCATTTGAAACAAATTATTAATATATGATAACATTAAAGGTAACTAACAGACAGACATGTACATCTTTTTTCTTCTAACAGAAATAATTAACGGTTGAAAACTGTTAATCTCCAAACAAAAATATATCATTTATATTAATTTTCCCTCTTAAGGAGATATGTAGGCCTATAATAGTATTTCCAAAAATAGTATAGACTACTCCGCCCTCCGACATTACTGCTACATTTGTTAAAAAATATATATGTGTGCATCTGTTTCAATGCCGTTCCACCAAGTTCAGAAACCACACCTTCCAGTTCTTTCACCATGGACCACCCACCAGCAACCGTCATCTCCCAATCAGTTCCCTGTGGGAAAGAAGATGAGGCACATGATAAAATGTTGAAAAGAAGATACTTACAATTGCAGATAGATGTTCTACAATTAAAGAAGGAATATTTAACACTGAAAATTAAAAAAATTAAAACTGAAGAATAAAAAATGTACTTTTTGTTCTGAAAACGGTGTTTGCCTTTGGATATATAAAATTTGTATAGTTCTAAAAGGAAGTAGTAAAAATACCTATGAGCTAAACCTTTTAATGTTACCTTGTATAAATTTATAACAAACAAGAATACATTAAAATGATATAATTCTTTATAAATTACCAATATTTTTTTACATTGAAAGTGGCAATTTGTACTCTTTTACTCTGAATATGTACCGTGAAAGTGAACGTTGGTAAAACGAAGACGATGCCGATGAATTTTTTTAATGATTTTAATTCCCTGTATAGCTAATGCATTTTTTAAAATTCTTCTTATGTTTGTATAACATTGTTTTGATATTATATTTACATTTATTTAATAAGATCGCAATGGAAATTAATAGTGGTGTGAAACCTTCAACAATCCTACATACATTATTTGTAAAGACGTTGTAACTGTAGTACCTGTTATAGCGTGACTGGGCGCCAGGTTGGGGTCTGAGGTACGGTGTCAGGAGCCATGTTTTACACGGGTACCCGCTGTCTCCTAGCCAGAAGCGGTCAGGCCCTTTATAAGGGCCCTGTGGGCAACCTAGGGAAACTGTAAATAAACTGCAAGGATTTGTCTTTGCACCCGTACCATGTTTTTTTATATTACTGATGCATTCCATCCTAGCTTACTACGGTAAGTCAACTAGGGTTCCAGAAGCAAAGACATGCAGGAAAACCGATACCCAACTATCCAGATAGCCTGAAGACAAACCAAGTAAGCCTACTAAAATCCTATATTTAGGGGGCGGGAATCAAAATTCTTCAAACTAAGTACCTAGATTGGTGCATATATGTATACAATTGCTACTTGCCACCGTTAGTTTCGTTTATTGCATTGGTAATAAAGTTAAGTATGCCAAGCACTAGGCTTTTTAAACCAATACCTACACTATAAGGGTTTAACCCTTCAAATTAGATAGCTAGGCTAGTTTAACTCCCCCTCCGTCATTGTATTCAATGCTATACAAGGACGGAGGGGGATGGGTGGTCATGAATGACCGTTGAACTCACTAGAATAGGGACTTAAGACAATAGGTACAACCTTAACACAAAACTAGGATTCACACACAGACTACACGCTCACTGCATCAGTACACAGGGTGCATTGACTAATGATAACAATGCACCCGCCCCCATTTAATGGCCCACCACGTACTCTAATAAGTAACCGGACAAAAGAATACCGTTTCGAGTACACAATTGCAATGCACCCGGGGGAAGCTGAACAAAAGAATATCGGCCTCCCCCACCCAAACCCCCAATACTTGCTGTGGTAATAACTTGGTACTTGGTGATGCCTCGACCAGAAGCGGTCAGGCCCTTTATAAGGGCCATATGGGCAACCTAGGGAGACACCACAGCATCGTAAAGGTCTAAAATTAACGAGCTACTCTCGATTCACTAATATCAAAACCTATATTAGCTCGGCCGTTTACCTTTCGACCGACCGTTCAAAATTGCGCCAAATTTCCTCAATCAAAATTGCGCACCCTTTTCTCTTTGGCATTTAACTGCTCCATTCAAATTCCATAGCACCACCACCACCCCCATCCGCTTGCTACCGATTTGATCGGGCTGCTGGTGCTCCCTTGCACCTGCCAGTGCAGGCGGTCCCTCCTCTCCCCCCCCCCCCCCCACCTTTCCTGTCATGGACGGAGGAGCCGGCCAAGGCCGGCTCTTGTGCCCACGACAGGCGTGCGCTACAACAGCTTGTTCTGAATGTGCACGTAAAACCCTATGACATGACATGACATAGCAGATGACATCCTCCGGGAACGAGTCACCGGTCAAAAAGTTGCTTTATGCCACTTTGATCTAAAATCCGTGCGTCTTGGGTAGCCCCAGGCCACTTGGCAACCACGTCCAACAACTTGTACTCGGCATCAAAGACCACTTGCACGTTAAGGCTGTGGAAGTGTTTCCTGTTAACAAACTCGGGCTCGTCTTTCTGTGGAGCCTGGATACGCATGTGAGTACCGTCGACAACGCCAGGAAATCCAGCAATTTGCAAGAATGCAGTTTGATTCTGTCGCACCTTATGGCGGTTGAGGGGAAAGCTTATAAAGCGACGAATGATAGTTACCGTCGTTAAGGCAGTTGAGAGTTTCCGTAATAACTTTACCTATACTAGGTTGGGAAAGTCCAAAGTCACCACCATTACACAACTGCATTTTACCTGTTGCCAGGTACCGCAACGTACATGCAATCTTTAATTCTGCCCATATAGCCATGTCTCGACAGGTAGCTGATGACACAGCGTCCCTGATCAAGTCAGTAACAAACTTGAACCTTCTCGATCTAACCGAAAACGTTTGAGAAGTTCTTCGTCGCTATATATTGCTAAAAAGTCCTTTCGTTCTCTAAATATTCGTTGGCGGCGTCCTCCAAGTGCTACTGCGACAGCCATTTTCTTTGAGTTAAGAATTCTTAACCTACTTTAGGACACCTCTAAATGTCTCCTAACTTTTTCTCAACTTTGAGAATAATCTGAGACCAATTTTGACATTTAAGAGAAATTTTTAGGAATTCTAAGAATTATTTAAAACAAATTATATTTGAGAGTAATTCTCAAGCATTCTAAGAATTGTCTTACATTTAAGAATTCTTAAGCACTTAAGAATCTTTATAAATACGGCCCCTGAGCTTGAAATATGTATGGGGTACATGTAAAACTAAATACTACAATTGTTTTATGTGAAACTAAGTGTGCTACAAGTATATAAACAATTAGCCATGACAGGTTTCACTTTCTTCATATCAGTGTCGTTCCAGCCAGTGCACCACGACTGGTATATCAAAGGCCGTGGTATGTGCTGTCTTATCTGTGGGATGGTGCATATAAAATATCCCTTGCTACCAATGGAAAAATGTAGTGGGTTTCCTGTCTGACATTGCGTAGCGGCAGTCGGATTACCTCCCTCAATATCAGTGTGAGTCCATTAGTGTATAGAAGGATGGATGGATTGACACTTTGACGCCATGGTGTCGGAATAACACTGACGGTGAACAGCAGGTGAGTAACATTAGTGTATAGAAGGATGGATGGATGTGCACACTTTGCTATCTGGTGTCGGAATAACACTGACGGTGAACAGCAGGTGAGTAACATTAGTGTATAGAAGAATGGATGGATCGACACTTTGCTATCTGGTGTCGGAATAACACTGACGGTGAACAGCAGGTGAGTAACATTAGTGTATAGAAGGATGGATGGATCGACACTTTGCTATCTGGTGTCGGAATAACACTGACGGTGAACAGAAGGTGAGTAACATTAGTGTATAGAAGGATGGATGGATCGACACTTTGCTATCTGGTGTCGGAATAACACTGACGGTGAACAGAAGGTGAGTAACATTAGTGTATAGAAGGATGGATGGATCGACACTTTGCTTCCTGGTGTCGGAATAACACTGACGGTGAACAGCAGGTGAGTAACATTAGTGTATAGAAGGATGGATGGATCGACACTTTGCTATCTGGTGTCGGAATAACACTGACGGTGAACAGCAGGTGAGTAACATTAGTGTATAGAAGGATGGATGGATTGACACTTTGCTGCCTGGTGTCGGAATAACACTGACGGTGAACAGCAGGTGAGTAACTAGTGTATAGAAGGATGGATGGATCGACACTTTGCTATCTGGTGTCGGAATAACACTGACGGTGAACAGCAGGTGAGTAACATTAGTGTATAGAAGGATGGATGGATCGACACTTTGCTATCTGGTGTCGGAATAACACTGACGGTGAACAGCAGGTGAGTAACATTAGTGTATAGAAGGATGGATGGATCGACACTTTGCTATCTGGTGTCGGAATAACACTGACGGTGAACAGCAGGTGAGTAACATTAGTGTATAGAAGGATGGATGGATTGACACTTTGCTATCTGGTGTCGGAATAACACTGACGGTGAACAGAAGGTGAGTAACATTAGTGTATAGAAGGATGGATGGATCGACACTTTGCTATCTGGTGTCGGAATAACACTGACGGTGAACAGAAGGTGAGTAACATTAGTGTATAGAAGGATGGATGGATCGACACTTTGCTATCTGGTGTTGGAATAACACTGACGGTGAACAGAAGGTGAGTAACATTAGTGTATAGAAGGATGGATGGATCGACACTTTGCTATCTGGTGTCGGAATAACACTGACGGTGAACAGCAGGTGAGTAACATTAGTGTATAGAAGGATGGATGGATCGACACTTTGCTGCCTGGTGTCGAATAACACTAATGGTGAACAGCAGGTGAGTAACATTAGTGTATAGAAGGATGGATGGATCGACACTTTGCTATCTGGTGTCGGAATAACACTGACGGTGAACAGAAGGTGAGTAACATTAGTGTATAGAAGGATGGATGGATCGACACTTTGCTATCTGGTGTCGGAATAACACTGACGGTGAACAGCAGGTGAGTAACATTAGTGTATAGAAGGATGGATGGATCGACACTTTGCTATCTGGTGTCGGAATAACACTGACGGTGAACAGCAGGTGAGTAACATTAGTGTATAGAAGGATGGATGGATTGACACTTTGCTATCTGGTGTCGGAATAACACTGACGGTGAACAGAAGGTGAGTAACATTAGTGTATAGAAGGATGGATGGATCGACACTTTGCTATCTGGTGTCGGAATAACACTGACGGTGAACAGAAGGTGAGTAACATTAGTGTATAGAAGGATGGATGGATCGACACTTTGCTATCTGGTGTCGGAATAACACTGACGGTGAACAGAAGGTGAGTAACATTAGTGTATAGAAGGATGGATGGATCGACACTTTGCTATCTGGTGTCGGAATAACACTGACGGTGAACAGCAGGTGAGTAACATTAGTGTATAGAAGGATGGATGGATCGACACTTTGCTGCCTGGTGTCGAATAACACTGACGGTGAACAGCAGGTGAGTAACATTAGTGTATAGAAGGATGGATGGATCGACACTTTGCTATCTGGTGTCGGAATAACACTGACGGTGAACAGAAGGTGAGTAACATTAGTGTATAGAAGGATGGATGGATCGACACTTTGCTATCTGGTGTCGGAATAACACTGACGGTGAACAGAAGGTGAGTAACATTAGTGTATAGAAGGATGGATGGATCGACACTTTGCTTCCTGGTGTCGGAATAACACTGACGGTGAACAGCAGGTGAGTAACATTAGTGTATAGAAGGATGGATGGATTGACACTTTGCTATCTGGTGTCGGAATAACACTGACGGTGAACAGCAGGTGAGTAACATTAGTGTATAGAAGGATGGATGGATCGACACTTTGCTTCCTGGTGTCGGAATAACACTGACGGTGAACAGCAGGTGAGTAACATTAGTGTATAGAAGGATGGATGGATTGACACTTTGCTATCTGGTGTCGGAATAACACTGACGGTGAACAGAAGGTGAGTAACATTAGTGTATAGAAGGATGGATGGATCGACACTTTGCTATCTGGCGTCGGAATAACACCGACGGTGAACAGCAGGTGAGTAACATTAGTGTATAGAAGGGTGGATGGATTGACACTTTGCTGCCTGGTGTCGGAATAACACTGACGGTGAACAGCAGGTGAGTAATATTAGTGTATAGAAGGATGGATGGATTGACACTTTGCTATCTGGTGTCGGAATAACACTGACGGTGAACAGCAGGTGAATAACATTAGTGTATAGAAGGATGGATGGATTGACACTTTCTGTTTTTAAATATTAATTGCGCTGTGCTTCACAATAACTTCATTGCACACAACATCATATTTCTTTGGTTCCCGCTCACTGTACTACATATGTCCTTACTACGGGAATGCGTTTAACAGAAGTGTACTGGTTTTAGTGTTAGTAGTATAACAATAGTCATCTTAAAGCGAAAATACCCACAGCTCTTTACACTGTGGGTTTTTTTTACATAATTATATACCTTTTATTTTAATTTAATCCTGTTCATATCAGGGCCGTTCCTTGATCAAAATCCTAGGTGGTGGGCACTACTTTTTATAAACAAATGAACCACTATACAAATTAAACCCTGAGATGTGTATGCTATTTTCTGGAGTAAGAAAAATGAGACATTCTCAGGAGGGCAACTGCCTACCTCCCCCCCCCCCCCTCCCCCAGGCCCTGCATATACGTACCTTTGTTTTACACCCAATAGCCGATGTGTATTTTTGTGTTGGGGTGTCGTTAAACATTCATTCATTCATTCTCTCTTAACACGAGAGTAACAGACACGAAATTTGAAGTAGCTGATTTGATACGCCATTAAGAGTCCTGGGTGATTTGTGTTCAGTACAACATATCTGAGAATATTTTGACAAACACAGTTTTTGAAAGCACACATTGGAAATCACAGAATCAGTATAATGATATTCAAACACTGTGGCCTACTGGGGTTAAAACAATTCGTCAAATATGGCGACTTGGTTGGTTTGTGGTCGGTGTTCTATTGTATATTGAAATAAAATAACAAACTGACATCCCCAGTTTATGTATAAGTGTTATATGTATTCAAATATGGCGACTTGGTTGGTTTGTGTTGGTGTTCTATTGTATATTGAAATAAAATAACAAACTGACATCCCCAGTTTATGTATAAGTGTTATATGTATTCAAATATGGCGACTTGGTTGGTTTGTGGTCGGTGTTATATTGTATATTGAAATAAAATAACAAACTGACATCCCCAGTTTATGTATAAGTGTTATATGTATTCAAATATGGCGACTTGGTTGGTTTGTGGTCGGTGTTCTGTTGTATATTGAAATAAAATAACAAACTGACATCCCCATTTTATGTATAAGTGTTATATGTATTCAAATATGTAAATGTAAGATCGAATCGTTTGGAGATTTTTTTTATATTTAAAAAAACAAAAAACAAACTAACAGTAAACTAAAATAAATTGAAAGCTATACACATAGTATTTAAGAAATTAAAAAGGAAAAGAAATACACACTGCTTGTTTAAGAAATACGTTTAGCAATACACGGGTTGGTGTACTATAATTTAGGTACATTGTTTCGTTGATTCAAGCTGATAACGGAGCTTTGTCAGGTGGAAAAAAAACATCAAAGAAAGGGAGAAAATGTCCACATACAGCTACACACCGACAACCACCAGCCAGATATAATGGAGGAAAATACCGACCAACAACAAGCTCATCCTGACGAAAACGCCAACAATCGTCAGCCGAGACGGGCGGCACGAGACGGTGAACGAGTATGTATTTATTAATAAATTGTATTTGTAAGATTTGCCTCTTCATGCAGGGTCTGACACTGCGTGAATGAATGAATGTTTAACGAGACGCCAGCACGAAACATACATCGGCTATTGGGTGTCAAACTATGGTAATGCAAACAAATAAAGTGATGATCAACATCAATATAAAAATTCAAAATTTAAATAAAAACAGTATAAAGAACTGCGCACATATCACAGATAGATACTGACTTCCACTCAAAACTTCTATTATATCTAAAAACAAAAACAACGGGATTTGTTCTGTATTAGCCATTCTCAAAGAGAACATTGCGAGTCTACAGGTCGCCAAATGAGACCAATGACTTTAAATGTTAAAGGGACATTCCTGAGTTTGCTGCACTGTAAGAAAGAAAGAAATGTTTTATTTAACGACGCACTCAACACATTTTTACCTACGGTTATATGGCGTCAGACATATGGTTAAGGACCACACAGATTTTGAGAGGAAACCCGCTGTCGCCACATAGGCTACTCTTTTACGACAGGCAGCAAGGGATCTTTTATTTGCGCGTCCCACAGGCAGGATAGCACAAACCATGGCCTTTGTTAAACCAGTTATGGATCACTGGTCGGTGCAAGTGGTTTACACCTACCCATTGAGCCTTGCGGAGCACTCACTCAGGGTTTGGACTCGGTATCTGGATTAAAAATCCCATGCCTCGACTGGGATCCGAACCCAGTACCTACCAGCCTGTAGACCGATGGCCTGCCACGACGCCACCGAGGCCGGTAGCTGCACTGTAAGATGTTTCCGACTAATAAAATATTTTTACGATTAAACTTACCTATTAAACATATTTTCTGGTTTATAATATCAATGTCTTTATATTTAATGTGTTTCTGGTCATCTAAATATTTGTAAGAAGTCCAAACTGGATTTTGTCTTTAAATAATTTCGTACGTAGGAAAAAATATATATATTAGGAAATAAAATGAAATTTAACCTAGTACAAATATTAAAACGATCAGAAACACGTTTAATGTGCAGCCACTAATATTGTATGCTGAAAAATATATTTGATATGTAATTACAATCGTCAAAAAGTCTGTTAGACGACAACATCTTAAAACTTGCAGCAAACTCCAAAAAAATATTATTTGGGCATCCATCTTTCTATAACATATGAGCCACTATTAATAATTGTATGACATATTTATTCCATGTTAAAATCTTAATCGTGGTTCGCAAAACTGAACATATCGGCTTAAACTTAAAAAGAAGATAATTAAATTTAATAAGTGGATTATTTTTGTTATATACTACTCAAAAGAATTTAAGGGTCAGACGATATTTTCGACATTATTTTCTGAATGTCAATTATATTAGCTAGACCATGTCACGCATGGTATTGTTCCATTTTGACGAAAGTGGGTCTAAGCAACCCATAAATGAATTAAAATCCACTGTCATTGACACTGTCGACTAGTTCTAATGAGGAAAACATGCTTACATTTGCACGTAAATTAGGGCGAAAGCGAAAGGTCTGCTAAGTGCCCATAACTTGCTTTTTCACAAAGCGCTTCATTTGCACGCTTTGCATGTGGATTCCATGTTCCCAATGCTGAATTTCCGTATAATTGGAGCTTGCATTCGTGTACGGTGCACACTCCAAATTCGACAATGGTACGACGTCAACTGACTATCGAAGATCGAGGAAGGGCTATTGCTTGGCTTCAGGATGGCAATACGCAAAGAAATGTTGCTCTGAGACTTGGTGTCAGTCAGAGTGTCGTTGGCTGACTGTGGCAACGGTACCAAGCAACGAATTCTGTTCGAAATCGTCCACGTTCGGGAAGACCCCGAAGCACTACAAATAGAGAGGACCGCTACATCACCAATATGGCTCTACGTCAACGCACAACCACTGCACGCCGATTACGTGACAATCTGCGGACTGCGACTGGAACTCAGTGTCTGATCAAACCATACGCAATCGTCTGAGAGCCAATAATCTACGCTGCCGTCGCCAGGCTGTTCGACCACCACTCCTATCACGTCACAGAACGGCCAGACGTCACTGGTGCACGCTTCATCTGCGGTGGCAACGTGTTCAGTGGGGTCGAGTGATGTTCACTGATGAGTCCAGGTTTAGTCTCGTTCAACGACGGTCGGGTTCGTGTCTACAGACGTCCTGGGGAGCGCTTCGCTGACGTTAACGTTAGACAACGTCACCGGTTCGGTGGTGGCAGCGTCATGGTGTGGGGCGGCATCTCTATTCACCACAGGACCCCCCTCTATGTAGTGGATGGCAATCTGAATGGAATCCGCTATCTGAATGAGATTATCCGGCCGTTGGTTCTCCCAGGCCTTCAGCAGATTGGCGGCGGGGCAGTTCTGCAGGATGACAATGCCAGACCCCACCGCGCCAGGGTGGTAACGGACTTTTTCAGACAACAAGGTATCGCCAGGATGGATTGGCCAGCATATTCGCCTGACTTGGCCCCAATAGAGAACGCCTGGGACGAATTAGGCAGGAGAGTTCGGGATAACCATGCCCCTCCGGCCAACCTTCATGATCTAGGTCAACTTCTTATGGCAGAGTGGCAGGCCATTCCCCAAGAGTTCTTCAGACGTCTGATCAACAGCATGAGGCAACGATGTGTCGAGTGTATTCGCGCCAGGGGTGGATTCACACACTATTAAACGAATGTTCTAATGTGTAAAATCCATGTTTGACAACCTTCAACTTTGACAGCATGTCATGTGACTTTCTTGTATACAATGACGTTTATTTGTGGTTTTTTGTAAATATGGAACAATAAATTAAATTTTTGGTGTAGTTTACATCATCAATCTAATACTCTCTGAAACTTATTTGGTTATAAATTTTTGACCCTTAAATTCTTTTGAGTAGTATATATAGTATTATTATGATTTTTGTTTTTATTTAGAATGAAGCGTTTAACCAATGCATGTATGTATACTCTTCAAAAGAAGAAACGCAAAACCACATTGTCGTAACATTTGGAGAATTGATTTAAATTATTGAACGGTGAGTCCGATAATTACCAAATGTTGCAGGATTGTTCACAATTCACTCTAGTCCATTGTGAGTAAGTGATAGGACACACCACCAAGGTCAAGGTCATCTGGAGTCAATACCGGGTGTGGCCTCCGCGTGTGTTGACAACTGCCTGGCACCGCCTGCCCATTGAAGCAACCAGAGTACGGATGACGTCCCGGGGGATGGTGGCCCACTCGGCCTGCAAGGCTGCTGCCAGCTCGGGCAGGGTCTGGGGCTGTGGTTGTCGCTGTCGGAGGCGTCGGTCCAACTCGTCCCATAGATGCTCAATTGGGTTCAAATCCGGTGATATCGATGGCCAAGGAAGGACATTAATGTTGTTGTTCTGTAGGAAAGCCGTTGTGAGACGTGCTGTGTGAGGCCTGGCGTTGTCATGTTGGAACACTGCGTTGGCGTTGGCCATAACTGGAACGATGTGTGGCCGGAGGATCTGGTCAATGTAGCCCTGTGCATTCAGGTTGCCCTGCACGTGGACCAGGTCAGTTCTGCCAGTGTGTGAGATGGTTGCCCACACCATGACACTACCCCCGCCGAATCTGTCCACTTCCTGCACGCAGTTTGCCGCATAACGTTCACCACGACGCCTATACACGCGAGATCTTCCATCATGACGTCGGAGCAGAAATCGGGACTCGTCACTGAACCACACCTGTCTCCATCGCAGTTGAGGCCATTGTCGATGAATCTGGCACCACTGCAGTCGGAGTCGACGGTGTTGTGGTGTTAAGATGACACCTCGAACTGGACGTCTGGCACGAATTCCTACCTCACGTAGGCGGTTCCGTACGGTCTGGTCGGATATCCTGCGCAAACCTGGTATTGCTGCGGCTGTGGAGGTGGCAGTAGTCAATCGTTCCCGAAGGTGGCGTACCCGGATGTAGCGGTCCTGCCCGGGGGTAGTGACCCGTGGTCGACCGGATCTAGGGAGGTCACGTGTTGATCCATGTTGCTGGTAACGGTCCCACAGTCTGGAGATGGTGCTTGGGGACACATGGAATGCCCTGGCAACGGCCGTTCTGGATTCGCCTGCGTCTAGTCGGCCGATCGCATTGTTTCTCTGCGGTTCACTGAGACGTGGCATGTCCTAGATTGTCAACTGTCGGCCACATACAGAGGCCAGGCAAGCGAACACCCTGCACTTTTATACTGTCGGTGTTCATGTTGCACGTGCAGACAACGCACGTGCAGTGGTGACATGGTTTGCACGTGGCTGCGTTTTTGCGAATATTCACATTTTGAAACTTTATTTTACAGTAGCTGCGTTTTATCGAATGTAACCGTGGGAATGTGTTTGGGACATGCAATGACCTTATATTCACAAAGCATGAACCGGTAGGAAACATAAAATCGGAGTTATAACCCATTTGTACCCTTTTGCGTTTCTTTTTTTGAAGAGTATATGTATGTGGGTGCGAGTGTGGGGCCCGCGTGTATATACGTGTGTGTGTGTGTATCTCTCTCTCTCTCTCGCTCTCGCTCTCTCTCGCTCTGTGTGTAAATGACGTTTCCCGCTTGCATTCATTGTCTGTTTGCCCTCTCTCTTGCGGGCATTAAATGATTATTGGACGTAATTGAGTGGGTAATTAAAATACGTTCCATTTCCAGATGGACCACAACCAGGTGAACAACCTCGTTATTGGTGCTATCGGTGTAACAGTTTTTGCTGCTTTCTACTTCTTATGATTACATGACTGTGTCTTTGGGCGTTTGACATGGTGGATGTATTACAGCACTTTACTGCCACGTGGGAGAACAACGTGTGCACGAAGCTAGGCCCTGTGCGTCATACAAGTGGGCCCATTGGGCTATTTCTCGTTCCAGCCAGTGCTCCACAACTGGTGTAACAAAGGCCGTGGTATGTACTACCCTGTCTGTGAGATGGTGCATATAAAAGGTCCCTTG
>NW_024537374.1:12500-29982 GCF_016097555.1 Gigantopelta aegis | reverse complement strand
TAAACACAATATGGAATGAACCCTTGTTGAAAACCCACCTCACTACTTCTAATTCACATCATCACTATCACTATGCATGTATAACCTTTAGTTGCACCCAACAAGCTGATGTGTATATTATATATATCCCAAACACTAATCCATTCAATTACTAATCGCAACCACTATACTAGCACTAACTCTACTACTATATTAGTACTCTCTTGCTTAAACCTCTTTTGACATACCTTTATCTATATTTACTACTACTACTACTACTACAACTACTACTACTACTACTACTACTACTACTACAACAGCTGCTGCTGCTACTACTACTACTATTACTACTACAGCAGCTGCTACTACAACAACTGATATTTCTGCTACTGCTGCCGCTACTACTACTAACGACATAATAATATAACACAGTCCAAACTGTTGATCCATTCGATTCGGAACATAAATATAAAATAATAACGTTAGACAGTGGCAGCTTAATGCAGGTTAAATCATAATGTATCAATAAATAAACCAAAACAACTTCTTAAGAATTACGACAGTGGCTGCTTAAACAAGATATTCTGATGTTTGGATTAACTATGGATTAGTCATAGCTATTGTTGTTTCAATATCAGGCAGGAATGAAGACATTCTTCAGGACAGTCAGACTTATTGAACCTTCAAATGGCCATTAAATAGCATAACTAAATTTAAAATTACTGGAACTACCTTAGAATCAAAGTATAGACATGGGGTACAAGTCTAATGTGTCAAACGTAACTGAGCCGATTTCAACCATTTCATGCAAACTAATATAAAATGCCTAAAGTAGTAATGTTGTACAACAAAAGCAAACCTCTTGTGACTAATTATCTTGAAGCCTCATATGATGTTTAACCTGTTTCCACCCGGCTTCAGTTTATCAATGGAAATGCATTACAACCTAACTAACTGACTATACATATATCTTCTGATGTGGTCCGTTATAATTGTTACGTGGCCTTTTGTAGATTTATGATGGAATGTAGTACAGTGTGGTTTTGTTCATCAGAGGCGCTGTTCATCACATATTATCCCAGTATGTGGGACCACTGGCCTAGTTATCGTTCAAAAATAGTAACCCACGTAGTGTCGGAATCGGGCTTCATCTCTCATACCACGTCTGACAAAATATAACTATAAATTAAAACAAAATGTGTCGTGCGTCTATAAATAGTTGTTTTGTCCATCCAATCGATAACACAGCCTTAAAGTATTATGTACTATGATGAATTGTCCACGTAATAAAACATATTTATCACTCTCCAAAAAACAAATCCCACCTATACTACCGATATATATTCCAACACCTTCCTATCTAATTTTTTTTAATTTTTGAAGCATATAAAAGTGTCCAGGATAACTGTATACTTACACGGAAATATGGCCACAAATCGGTTCTTAATTTTATTGCAGGGTTTCTTCCCAACGTTATGACTGGCCTGTAAACCAGATGGCAGCATCTGAAAACATTTAAAATATAGTTTCAAATTGTATTGCTAATATATGATCTCTCTGTATGTCTGTCTGTCTGTCTCTCTGTGTCTCTCTCTCTCTCTCTCTCTCTCTCTCTCTCTCTCTCTCTCTCTCTCTCTCTCTCTCTCTCTCTCTCTCTCTCTCTCTCTCTCTCTCTCTCTCTCTCTCTCTCTCTCTCTCTCTGGATGTTTGTGTGTGTGTGTGCGTGCGTGCGTGCGTGTGTGTCTCTCTCTCTGTCTCCCTCTACCTCACTATTTCTCTCATGCTTTCTTTCTCTATCATGCCAGTCTAATAGTTCACCCAATGTCATAACAATAGTTATGGACACTGTATCATCAGTGTAAGCCATACAGTAATATATAGTTCTAAAATACGCATCTCAAACATTATGCTCTGCTCTCAAAACGGGATTGTTTCCGAACGTGCCAAAAACAAAATGTTGCTATAACAAAATATTCGGTCATGACAAGCCATTCAGGCTTTAAAGAGTTGTCCCTCGCCTTGTGGTCATGACTAGAATAGGTCTTACCTCATACTCTTTCTTGAACTCCTCTGGTGTCTTGCCCTGAATAAACGAATGCAGATTTTCCACGTGAATCCGATTCTGATTAGCGTTTTCATAAACTGGACTGATTTCTTCCTCCTTATCAGCATTGTCATAGACACGTACTTGCAGTTCCTCCTCAACGACACGCCCAGCTTATGTACCAATATCTATAACACAGATGATATACAAACACTGTGACAATATAATCCACCGGAATACATTATGGTATTTGTGCGAAGCAACTGTGTGTTTATACATGCAAATGGGAATCTAGTATTATAAAACATCACGTTTCAATTGATATGATTCGAGTATATTGCACCTACACGCATTTCATGTGTAAACTAGTAACCATATACAAGATAAATCGTAACAAACGTGCAACAAAATATAGTTAAAGTGTGTTTTCTTTAAGGACACCACTATAGCACATTGTGTTAGTTATCATCGCTACTGGATGTCAAACATATGGTCATTGTGACATATAGTCTTTAAGAGGAAACACGTTACATTTGTCTATTAGTAGCAAGGAATATTTTATATGCACCATCCCACAGACAGGATAGCCCATCACGACCTTTGATACTAGTCTTGGTGCACAGGCTGGAACAAGAAATAATCCAAAGGGCCAATCGACGGGGATCGATCCTAGACCAGCCGCCCATCAGGTGACCGTTTTACCACAGTCACTGGAATACCCCCAGATAATAACAAAGTAAATACCTGCTGTCCCGCATTGTGTTTTGCAATTACTAAAACAAGCGACTAGCTTTGTAACAAATATATAGCCAGAATATCTAAAATCAAGTTAAATTAATTAGCACTAATCACAGTGGAATATGTTCTTGTGGAGAGCTGACATTTCCAATTTCAGTTAATCAGTATATAGTATAACAATGTCGTTTTTACCTTTACCAGGTGCAGGTGAGGCATGCTTGAAATCAGTGAAGCCTTCATTACTACTGCTTGGTTTCCCGTGACGCCTGAAATTCGACAGTAGTGCTGTGTTTATTATGTGTGGTAATGTCCGTTTATTTTGATTATACTAGATGCAAACCGTGCTACTCATGGGGAAGTTTAGATGGACATGCACTGGTGTTACTGTCTTTCCCGGATGTCCAACCCTCATTAGCCGAGTCTAATATATAGCGACATCCGTGTTAAGTAACAAAGTTGGCAGCCTCCATTAAGGCTGTATTTTTAGAGCTCATTTTGACGGGCATTTTAAGATGATGAAAGTGTTATAAATATATTTGTTCTACACAGACACATAATATAAAATAGGTCACTTTTCTGGCGGAAAGTATTGGGATGAAAACTTTGAATATAAATAGCATATGTGTTCACTCGACGTAAATTAAAGTGTGTATTAGTTGTCAATATCTTCTCTGAATTGATGTTTCTGGTGGTCATATTGGATTTATGCAAATTAATAATTAACACATGAAACTGTAATTTATTTCAAAATATCTGTTGATCCCCAATAATAGGTCATGTGCAAGTCACAATATTAAGAAATATTGTTGAGAGCCATTTGGAATTATCCAGATTAGAAAGTGACAAACATACTCTATCGTTTTAGAATCAGCATATGTGGAACTTATCATAGTTCAAGTTGTATACTTTCTGTCTGAAGTGAACATCTCAAACCACACATTCTGATGTAGCCTGTAACTAATGACGATTGCTTAACATGACACCACTAGCTTTCAAGATTGCATGTTTCTCATTTTCTGTGTACAAAAATCCAGAAATCGACAATTGTTGAATGCAGTTACATATATACAAGTTTTCATGAAAACTCAAGATAGGTACCGATATTACATTCCTGTTTATACAGATGGATCACGGGATGGGAATTATGTGGCTTGTGCTACAGATTTTCCATCGGACACAATACGCTCTGTGACACTTCCCGACTTAACATAAATTTTTAGTGCCTAAGTTTGGACAGTCATTAAAGCCTTAGAAGAAATCAATGATTCTATTGCATCCAAATTTATCATCTGTACATATTCACTTTTGTGTCTACAAGCTTTACGTCATATAACGCTGGAACATCCCTTAATTGGGTTGGCGATACGAAAGTGCGTCTTTTTATTCATCGCTAATAAAGACATTGTATATTGTTGGGTGCCTAGCCATGTTGGTATCAGGGGTAATGAAAAGACAGATACAGCTGTAAATATGTTCTGGATTTGCTCATGCCGGGGTTGGTGAGTGTCATCATCTGCTGGAAACTAGAAGATGCATTTTTAGTCAAATACACGTGCTGGAATCCTTCCGATTCCATCCAGAACTTTTATTGCAATTTCTTCGAGATACCGACTTTCACTTTAAAAGTTAATACATTTTATCTGTCTGTAGTATTTGTAGTTTTGGCACAGTTCTTCGCACTGTGTTTTTATTTGACTCTTGATCTTTTTTTATTAATGTTGATCATCACTTTCTTTGTTTGTTTGACACCCAATAGCCGATGTAGTTTTCGTGCTGGAGTGTCGTTAAACATGCATTCATTCATTCATTCATTCAATCATTCATTCATTCATTCATTCATTCATTCATTCATTTATTTATTCATTTATTCATTCATTCATTCATTCATTCATGCAATTACACTACTGTGAACTACTTTTGAAACTATTGTTTCTTACTACCATACTTTACTATGGTTAATTGACGAGTAATATGCTTATGGATATCTTGTGATCATGAGGATAAGAATACTCCCTCTCAAATACCATTCCATTATTATTCCTGGCATATGATATAATGCTACCAATAGTCACTTTATATCCCTTTATAAATAGCATTATATTTATAAACATTATGATTTATCTCACCTTTTCCAAACAACCACTACGACAACCGCAACGACAATCAAAGCTACAACAGCTGCTCCGGCGGCGATCCCTACTGTGTTGTATTTTGCAACAACTACAATACACAATATTAATACATTTACACGCTACATACACAGGTGTTAAACACTTTGTCCATAACAACTGACTTTCTGTTTCATTTGTTTATATTATTCCTACTCACAAAACGTATATGTAACGCAGCATTCTAAATGCAGAATCGTTATATAATTTAGAACTGATTTAATTAGCTTCACTCAAAAATGGATTAAATGTTCAAATATAAAATATATCATATGCATGCGTTTACCACTGATATTGACTAAATGGTGTTGTGTCATTATATATTATTTAAAGTATTTCTAACATGGATAGCAAGATATCTTTTGATATGTAGCGTCCCTCAGACAGAATAGTTGATATCATGCCCTTTGACTCAAGTATTGGAGCACTGGTTGGAACGAGAAATAATCCAATGGACCCACCGACGGGGTTCGATTCTAGACCGACCATTGGTGAATGTTATATATTTCTTCCTGAAGGGTGCCTTAAATAAGTTCGATGCTCTTTTGTTTGAAACATTTATGTTTTTAATTGTGTAATATGTTTCCTCGCTTTTAAAATCAGACAGGACAGTACGTACTATGCCATTCGTAATGGGTACTGTTGGGAACAGGAAACATATCAGAAAATGGACCCATCGAGGAGATTCTCGATCCATCTATTCAAACACCTCTGACGAGTGATCTACCACATGAGCTAGACCCAGGGGCATAATGGCATACATGTTGATGTATTAAGTATCGTAATACTAACTTATTTAGTATTTTGAGTCCAGCGTTTAATCAACATATCAAAAAAAAAAAATGTCAGTATTGTTTTTGTTTTACATACGTGCATTGCATGTCCATACCTTTCTCTGTACAACCAGTTTCAGGTTTGGTAAATCCAGCAACACATTCATCAAGACAAGATCCATTCACATGCTCACATTGTTTTGCTATGCAGTTATTACACGTCTGGTTACACTTCTCTCCATATTTCCCTTTAGCACAACCTTAGCAAAGTCATTTGAAAAGTTGATTATTAATTTTTGCTTAGCAATTTATATGATACTGTGTAACCTTCGTATAATATATTGATATTAAATAGGTTACGTTCACATGGCAGATACATTAATAATTGTTTTGAAATGTGTTAAATAATGCAGTATTATACATAGAGTTATCGTAATCAAAAGCTTATTTTACTGCATAGAACAGGGCCAACTAGCTATTTTTTTTTTAAAATGACAAAGAGTATATATCTTAATACAGCAGGCACATCTGAAACAACAGCGAATCTCATGAAAACCATGGTGTAGTGTTCTCTGGACTTGTGACTTGTGCATATGCACAATATAATAATCTTAAGATATGTCTGATCATAAACAGTAGAAAGATATAAGACCTGAGCTGTATTGAATGACCATACTATATATTTAGGAAATCTTAGTGTTTAAGTAATTAATATTAAGTATTTCGATTATATAGAATAAAATAAAGTGAACTATATATTTTAAAATACGTTTATTATTAAACAGTGATGTCGTAAAAATATAACAAATAGTTTAGTAGAGTTGGTATGCAATGTTTCTATTGATAGCAGCTGGTGGGAATTTCCCTATTAGATGTTGGCAATAGTTGTCGCAACATCAATTGGAGTTAATATGAACATTATTGTTTGTTCACTAAACGCATCCATTTTAAAAAAACCCGAAAACAATGTCCATAGCATTGTTTAATTTGTTTTTGTTCATGTTAAATGTGAATAAACGTTCATGCATTCGTCAAAACATTTCATAAGCAATTTCATATTCATTGGTGCAATGTCCCATGACTGTATGTAGTACTAATCTAAATAACTCCCGCTGGATACAAGTTCGAGGAGCACCAAACTTTTGATAGAGAAGTTAACACCACAAGTCCTATAATTGGTGATAAATGCGAGTGTGGACCAAAAATGTATGCAATTTTATTTGATCTAGTACCACTATGACACGTTCCCATGTGCTTGAAACTTGCATGGGGTACCTCTAAAAAGTACTCGAACTTTGTGCGGAACTAGAGAAGTCATAGACGCTACCCGTTATCTCGGAAATGATCAGCTTCATCCCCAATGTTTTCTGCTTCACGTTAAGGGGGGTGGTAGTATATATATATATATATATATATATATATATATATATCGTTAAAAAGTGTATGTTTTTCTCTACATGACAGGCTTGTTTCGTGAGAGAGTTGAATTATTGCTCTCACTCATCAGATGTAGATTTAATTACACCGTCAACGGAAAGCTGATGACGTAATGGACTCTGTGACGTCGAGGTTACGTCACTATGCAGGTCTATAATAGGTGATGTGTGGTATGCGCACAGAAGGTATTTGCGTCTGTGTCGACATGCTGATACGAGTTCATTCTTGGAGTTTAGTGTGCTGGTTTCAGGTTTATACATTATGAACAGTTTTTCCTTCAGGCAGAGGTTACATCTTTTGCTCGCTGGAGAGTATGATTTTGCTTTGGATAAAATTTTCCACTTAATGGTGTATGGGGTGAATCTATCCTTCAGTGTCCAAATGTACTGACTTAGCGCTGTTGCGTTCTTCTGTGTTGCGTTTTGAAAACTGCTCGTGTGCGCAGTATATCTCGTCTTAAATGTGTTCTCGGTCAAACCAACGTATGTTTCTTGCTTGTTGTTATCGAGTGTATTAACGGTAGCTTGATATATTACTCCTTTCTGCAAGCATTTGCCCTCAAGTGGACATTCAGCTCTTCGTCTACAGTTGCATTCTCTGGGGGGAACGGCGTCTTTGTCTCTGTGTTGTTGAAGTAGAGTTTTGTTATGCGCTGAAATTATTTTCCCAACATTAGGCATGCAGCTATAGCTAATTTTAACGGTGTTTCGATTTATAATTTTGTGGAGAGGGTTGCTTTTGGGAAAGCACTCATCGAGTAATCTGAGGAACTGGTGACCTACGTTGGTTTTCACGTTGGAGCTATATGGTGGGTTGTACCAGGTGATGTTTCTATTGCGGTTGTTTCTGCGTCTGTTGTTTTCTGCTGTTGGGGTGTATTTGAGGTTATAGTTATATCCGCTCTTGAGTAAGGCTTCCTTATATGGGCGTTTCGCTTCTTCAAAGATGCACTCATTCGAAGATATATCAGAAAGCCTTTTATTTATTAATGGATTGCTTTTCAGCTTTAGTTCTAACAGATGTAAATGCATCTGTACTGAAAGCAGAAGATGAGTTATGAGAAAAGTTGTCTGCCAATGCATTGGCAATGTCACGATAAAACGTAATATGTGTGTCATTGACAGACAAATGATGAACTGTATTACTGGATTATTTACCTTTGATTTTACGGATCCTATTCCAGACAGATTTTACTGATATTTGTGAATTCAACTTGGAGACAAACGTTCTCCAAGATGATTTCTTACTCTGTCTAATCTCTCTGTGAGCCTTGGCCCTTGCAATACGAAATGCATCCAGGCTATCCCCAGTAGGTTCATGTTTGAACCTCTCAAGTAACCTGTTTCACTCTTCCATTGCATCCTTGCACATATCATTAAACCATGGTTTATTAAACGACTTTGACACTGCCGAAGTCATAGGAATAGTTTCATTTGCAATGTCTGTCAAGATGGAAGTGAACAAAGATATGGGATCATCTGCATCAGTACTGGCAAATTGTTGCAGACGAGTGCTGCACATATGCTGAAACTGACCCCAATTTGCCTTCGCCAACTTCCACCTTTGCACCCTTTCAAGCGATGGAGGTCCACCATTCTCCAAAATAATGGGAACGTGGTCACTACCACAAGGGTCTGAACCAAATTTCCAGTACTAGATCGACTTGATGGGTTCACAGAACCCAAAGACGCATCAGACATTTTAGAAGTAGAAGTCAATTCCTTTTGTTGGATAACTGCTTCCTTCATTTTCCTGACAGCTTTAGCCACTTGTCTTTCTGGATTTTTTTCAATATCAGACAACGTTCTGTACTTATTTTCATCAGATGACCAAGTAAGATCACTATTAACAGACACACTTGTCATGGAAACCTTTACTACTGCAGCATACGATTTATCTACAGTAGCTGGAGATGTTGATGTTTCCACCACTTTCCTAGTTTCCTGAAATGACAAGTGCCTGTCAACCTTGACCCGCAGAACCTTCTTTACCAACTTCCTCTTTGCAATGTGATTCGCATTACAGTTGATACATTTAATGTCATTATTACAGGTCTTACTGTCATGGTCAAATTGACCACAACAAGCATATGTAGTTTTATTGCGACATGTATTCTGACCATGTCCCATTTTCTGACATTTAAAGCAACGTAAAGGGTTTGGGATATAAGGCTCAACAGGTATACTGAGATACCCAGCCTTAATCGAACTTGGAAGTGTTGGTGTATTGAATGTTAAAATTAAGGTATTCGTCGAAATTAACTCATTGTTTCGACGAACCTTAATCCTTTTAACAAACGTCACGTCTTGTCAAGAATTTCATCTTCACCAACTCCTGCCAAATCACGACATCGTATTACACCTTTTGATGAATTTAAAGTACTGTGGCCTGTCACAGTAATCGGTACATTGCAAAGGAATGTAGACTTCAGGAGACACTTTGAGTCTCTTTGGAACATTGCACTAACAATGAACAATTCCTCAGTTTTTTCACTTGTTTTGTTCTGGTTCACCAGCTAAACCAACCAGACCTTTCCGAATAGCAAATGGGGAAAGTTTGCACAAGACTCCATCAGTTACAGAAGTAACCACCAAGCACCGTGGCCAGGATTCAGATGAAACTACTTTGGACTTTTTAATAGAAACATTGGTCATGGATTCTTCATCAGATGATGAAGAATCCACAACTTCGGTGTGGACCCTTTTTAGGCTCCCATCAGAAGCGATATCTTTAGTTTTATCCATATATGAATCTACAATTTCATCAACCATGTCCCCACCCACCACCGAGTCCAATAAGGGGAATGGTGCTGCAGACCCCGGTTTCGGCCACACCGAAGTCCCCAATACGATGGGTGCCCCTAAGTAAAACATATCCCCCTATTAACAAAACCTCCTGTGGCTGAAGCCTAACCTCCTAGTCACCTGCCACCCCTATTTTGAGGGCTAATTAATATATTTTAAAAAAATGTTTAAATATATTTATATTTAGGACTGCCCGATCTAAATTTGCGTTACAAATTGTTAGTTGTTTGCTCTATATTAAATATTGTTTGGGAAAATAACGCACAAAATTATTTATTGTAAAGTCCTTTTTCCCTGTTTGTTTAAATATCAAAATTGCCCGAGTAATTGTTCTGTCCCAGGTTGGACTACTGGCATCCGGTGGCCGAACCTGGGATAGACATGCTCGAAACCTTCGTGGTATAGGAGCATGCAAATATTTTATTGATTGATTGGTGCTGCAGATAACCAGCAGGCAGCCATGTCAGAGATACATGGTTGATATACTTGGGCAATATAGAAACAATAAATCACCCAAATGACCCTAGTCACTGCCCCAAGAGCAACACATACAAATGGTAAATTAAACAATGTTTGTTCTTGGCTAGATGAAAGAAACAAAGGTTGTTTGCTCTTGAGCTTGACATGACCAGCAAATTGATCAGGTCGGACCTCCCTAACCACCCGTCTGGCTGAACTTTAGGCCAAAGTGGTGTGTTGCCAGAAGACATACCCGCAGATATGCACCCAACTCAACCACCAGGATACCCAATCATCCAGCATTACGGGATGCACCTCAAGGCCAACAATGTGCCCCAAAAGAGGAAATGTGCTGTATTGGCCATTCTCAAAGAGAATGTTGCACCCCTGCACTAGGGTGAGGTTACATCACGTGCAGGGGTAGAAATATAGTGTTATAGTGCGTCTATGCTTAGTGGTCTTCAAAATAAACTAGGCCGATCTAGGCATTTTAGATTTAAATGTTGGGGACTTTTTGTTGGGGTTTTTTCTTGAACAAAAGGAACATATATTCACATAAAATATAACTATGGTATTGAAAATTACCTTTTGTTGAAATTAAATTGCTAACTAGCACAGTTAGTATACACCTCAATCAAAATTGTTTATCTGTGATGCGTCCAGCATAATTATCTAACAGGAAAAAAGTCCATTTAGATGCATGTAATAGTACATGCATGGATATTAATTAATTAACTAAAATATATTGATTACTAACCTATTTTGCAAGTATCGTTCTTCCATCCAGCCTTGCAACCATCAGGGCAGTGTCCATTTGTCGTGTTACATTCGCTTTCACCCCGTAAGCAGTGTCCACACTCAATCGCGCAGTTCTCGCCATATTGGCCTGGTGTACATGCTTTAAAATATAAACAAAATATTTACAAATATCATTTTTGTAAATGTGGAAGTTACAATAAAGTGACAAAACTAAACTGGCATGATACATTTATGAATATGCTTAGTATGTCATATTATAAGAATTTCGTTCACATTTAGAACAATCCAGATGCCAGAGATATGGCTTTTAACTGATAAATACCACTCTGCGCTGGGTTCACGCAGGGCAATCATTTTTAAAATATCCTCGTTTGGCAGTAATGCATTAACACCTCACATGGAAGGAACAAAGATATGGACCAACTTTCCATCTCTATTATAGTATAGTAGCTATATTTCCGTCCAGAACAAAAAGTTGGATTTATTCTGATTCACACCATTGTTTAATCAATGCTCCATCTGGAGAACGTTATCAGTGACGTCGATGGACAAGTTGTTGGTCATATTGATATGTTCAGATTGAATCTATTTTATCCAGAACACCATTGACGTTGGTTCCAGCGTCCATGCTGACTACACCAGTGTATCCCGGCTTGCCCATGTTATGGAGTTGAAGGTGGTCATGCTGTTGGACATATGGCTTGAACGAAGCGCACAATTTGGTAAACGGCAACACATTGTACTTGTACTGATGAACATCATGTGTTTGTTCATGAAGTCATGCCATAAACCAGATGAGGTTTTGCAACAATCCCGGACTGACTGGATCCAAGGGTCTTTTTCATGGTTGGTTTTAGCTACCCGTTGGCGTCAATGGTCTTGCAGAATAGGAAATGGTTAACATTAGTTATGAATAATTGTGTTTAATCCAAGGGTCTTTGTCATGGTTGAACAAAAGGAATATATTTTCACACGACATATGACTATGCATGGATAATTACCTTTGTTGAAAGTAACTTGCTAATTAGCACAGTTAGTATACACCTCAATAAAACTTGATTATGTGTGATGCGTCCAGCATATTATCTAAATCTAAATATATACACCAGGGAAAAAGTCCATCTAGGTGCATGTAATAGTACAGATATGGATATTTATTTCCTAGTAACCTACACTATATTTATTACCAACCTGTTTTACAAGTATCGTTATTCCATCCTGCCTTGCAACCATTAGAACAATGTCCATTTGTCGTGTTACATTCTGATTCACCGTTTAGACATTGTCCACACTCCTCAATGCAGTTCTCTCCATAATGGCCATGAGTACATGCTTTAAAACAAAAAACAAAATATATACAAATATATTTTTTGTAAATGTGGAAGTTACAATAAAGTGACAAATCTAAAGTGGTATGATACATATAAGAATATACGTAGTATGATATATTAATAATAATTTCATTCAAATTCAGAAAGATTCAGATTCCTGAGATCTGCCTTTCCACTGATTAATCATACTCTGCACCGGGTTCGTTGATCACAAGGAACCAGATAAGCCATGTACACACTGCAGCTTAGCTTATCACAGACACATCTATAGATCCAGGGAATAGGCAGGAGGGTCATTTTTTTTCATATCATGTTTTTGCTGTAATGCATTACCACCTCACATGGATGGGACAACAGTAGGGGTCAACAATGCATCTCTATAGTGTATATCAGCTATATTTCCGTCCAGAACATAGAGTTGGAGTTATTCCGATTCAATCCATTGTTTAACAACTGCCGCCTCTGGAGAACGTTACCAGCGACGTCAGTGAACAAGTTGTTGGTAATCTTGATATGACAGATAGAATTTGTTTTGGCCAGTAAAGAGTATAGAAAACCATTGATGTTGGTTCCAGCGTCCATTCTGACTACGCCACTGTATCCTGGCTTGTTCATGTTATGGACTTAACAGTGATCCTGCTGCTGGACACATGTCTTGAACGAAGGGTACAATTTGGTAAATGGAAACGCGTTGTGGTTATGATGATGGCAGTGATGTGTGCACGACGCCTTTAAGAATGTGTTAAGTATGTTATGTGAACAATAATTGCATTCAAATTCAGAAAGTGTCACATATTGCTTTCCAAATATTGAAATATTGCTTTCCATTCAGTGATTAATGACACTATGTAGATGATTGGTAGATCAGGGTAAACTGGATGAATCATGCAAAGTCACAGTACACGCTGCTGCCTAGTTGGACCCATTAATACCTATAGGGTACAGATCCGTGAACGAGAAAGTCAATCAATTATTTGAATATCCTGTTTTTGCAAAAAAACACTAAGAATACGCCTACTGTGTGACTTTGCATTGTCCTTGAAGAATGGACCATCTGTATATCTGGGAATACATTGCAACATATTGTCGAATGTGTCTATTTGGGACAGATGGATAGACAGAGGGGCAGGCAGACAGACAAATGGAGGAACGTGAAACCTGCTGCCCCCTCCAGTTGCACTGGTTTGTGACTAACAACAACATAACACAGAAATAGTGTTGTATGGTGACAATACGTAGTAGTCTTCAAAGAAAACTAGGCCAATCTAGGTATTTTAGATTTTTTGAAATGTGTTTTAATTACGTAACCTTGAACAAAAGGAATATATTTTCACACGACATATGACTATGTATGGATAATTACCTTTGTTGAAATTAAATTGCTAATTAGCACAGTTAGTATACACCTCAATAAAACTTGATTATGTGTGATGCGTCCAGCATATTATCTAAATCTAAATATATACACCAGGGAAAAAGTCCATCTAGGTGCATGTAATAGTACAGATATGGATATTTGGTGCGTCCAGCATATAGAGTAAAACAGCTACATTTCCATTCAAAACATACAGTTGGAGATATTCTGATTCACACCATCGTTTAACCAATGCTGCATTTGGTGCACGTCCCCAGTGATGTCAATGGACAAGTTGTTGGCCATCTTCATATGACAGATTGAATCCGTTTTGGCCAGTGCAGAGTACAGAAGACCATTCAAGGTTGTTCCAAGCACCCATGCTGACTACACCAGTGTGTCCTGGCTTGCCCATGTCATGGAGTTAACGGTGGCCCTGCTGCTGGACACATTCCTTGAACGAAGCTCACAATTTGGTAAACAGCACCACATTGTGCTTGTATTGATGACAGTGATGTGTGCATTCCTGAAGTCATGAAATAAATCAGGTGAGGTTGTGCAACAATTCCGGATTTTCTGGATACAACGGTGTTTGTCATGGCTCGTTTTAGCAGCCCGTGGGCGTCAACGGTCTTGTAGAATAGGAAATGGTCAAAAGTAACCCGAACTAAGTATTTCAGTTAAAATGAAGTAATTTAGTTACACAGTCTTGTATGACTAGTTATGAATAATTGCGTGTATTCAGATTAAATTGATAATTAGCAGATGTAGCATACATGTGAAACAGAATTGTTTGTTTGTGGTATAACCAGTATACTAATCAAGGGAAAACTCCAATCAAAAAATATATTTTCTGGTAACCTACAATACATTTCTTACGAACCTGTTTTACAAGTGTTATTGCCCCATCCAGCTTTACAACCACTGGGACAGTGTCCATTTGTCGTGTTACATTCTGATTCACTATTTAGACAGTGTCCACACTCCTCAATACAGTTCTCGCCATAATAGCCTGGTGTACATGCTTTAAAACATAAACACAATATATACAAATATATTTTTTGTAAATATCTAAGTTACAATAAAGTGACAAAACTAAAGTGGCATGATAGATTTAAGAATAAACTTAGTATGATATATTAATAATCATTTCTTTCAAATTTAGAAAGATTCAGATGCCTGAGATGTGACTTTCCACTGATTAATCATACTCTGCGCTGGGTTCGTCAGTCAGAAGGAACCAGATAAGTCACGTATGCACTGCAGCCTAGCTTGTCGCAGACCCATCTATAGATCCAGGGAAAGGGCAGGACAGTCATTTTTTTTATTATACTGTTTTTGCCTTAATACATTAACATATCACATGGAAGGAACAACGATAGCGGTAAATATTTCATCTCTATAGTGTATGGCAGGTATATCTCCGTCCAGACCATAGAGATTAAGTTATTACGATTCAGCCCATCGTTTAACCACTGCTGATTCTGGAGAACGTTCCCAATGACGTCGGTGGACAAGTTGTTGGCTATCTTCATATGACAGATTGAAAATGAAAATACTCTCTGTGATATTGTGGTTGTTGCATGTAATTTGAACATTTTTTTAAAAATTAATAATAATTAGTGTAATGCAATGAAATTAGTTTAAAGAATGTGCATCAGGCCAGTATGTAAATACGTGCATCGAAATGTGTGGAAATGGTTTAAATGGAGTATCAGAATGTAACATGACAAATGGACACTGCTCTAATGGTTGTAAAGTTGGGCGCAACGATGACAGATGTAAAAAAAAAAGTGTCGATACAAATACGTAAACTGTATTTACGCGGAAGTACATTAATCCATACTGATATTTTTTGGCATATATATATATATACCATAAAACTGTAATAACTTGAAAGGGATGATGTAATTGGTTTCGAAATTTGTATAGCATACTTCAAAACTGAAACTGCATTGCAGATGTATAGTTTTGTTTCATATAGTAAGAAACGTGTAGTGTACTGCCTTTTTCAATACTCTGAAATGTTAGCATATCCCGTTAAAAGGTGAATTAATATATAAGCGAGTTCACTCCAACCCTGCTGGCATTCCTTTTGTGTAGTTTTTTAAATGTAAGTATATAACAAAAGAAAAGAGTTGACGTGAAAGATGGCAGAACATAAGTAATACATTATAATACTGAATTAAACTATGCATATATTAAATTTTCAAATGTAACAAACATATGTAATGAAACGTCCTACATGAGTTTAACACGATCTACTCGTTTGAGAGCAAACCCATACAGCGTTAAACAGTTTCCACACATTTCGATGCAGGCATCTACATAATGGCCTGATGCACATTCTTTAAATTAAGTGTATTGCATTACACTAATTATTAATAAAAAAAATAAAAGTTCAAATTAGATGCAACAAAAACAATGTCACAAAATGTATTTTCATTTACAAGCCACTCAATATATGTCACGTGGGATAATCTAAGGCATATGACAAGTTTTAACACCAATATACATTTGTGCTAAATATTAACGTATTTTGTTCCTGTTCAACAATATAATAAGTACATCAACGAGACGGTATGATTGGATTGTTGCTAGTGTTAAAACCGTGTCTCGTTATTGATAAACACTTCAATCTATTTTAGCGGCTGTGCATATATACCCTACTTCATATCCTTAGAACAACTCCAATATATTGGATCAACAAGTTTAAAGACACCAGATAAAGTGTTTATAGCGGACATGTAATGATAGTGGAAATGTGTATTTGCTCCAATGATTTATTTCTGAATTAACAAAATTAGCGAATAATGTCCACACTTTAGGCCATTCACTATTGTGTAGGTTGAAGGCCTTGATTAAACATTATTTTCATCTTGCAGAACACGACAGGTGCTCACGTTTACTAGTAGGGTCAACCTGTCCCAGCCTGCCGAAACAGCACTGGCTGATGACTACCGTATTCCAAGGAGAAATAGAAACTGTCGTTTGCTATTTTTTTGAATTTTGTGTTAATTGAACCGGGCCCGTTCGCAGCACTACACCAAATATGAAGACGGGATTATACACTAGTCTGATTATTTCTTACTCGAACGGATCTGGCTTCTTAAGGTCACCTTCCACATCTAATGACTTTACTCGACGGGTTTTCTTGACGGAATGCAACCCAACTCGTCTATACTAGCTGTACACATTAACGCGGACACGTATATCTAAATGTAAACTTTAAAACCTTCATTCAAAATTGTATGTCAAAATAACTTCATGCATTATTCAATGATCTGATCCTCTCTTCTTTCTAATATTACTTTTGGAATGTCCATCCAAAATGTTCCTCATTATATAAATATTGAGCCGAACAGTAAATTTATTATTATTATTATTATTATTATTATTATTATTATTATTATTACTATCACTATTATTACTATTATTATTGTTATTATTATTATTATTATTATCATTGTTATTATTATTGTTGGTGTTGTTTCTGTTGTTATTATTATTATTGGTGTGTATGTGTATATGTGTGTATGTGTATGTGTATGTGTATGTGTATGTGTATGTGTATGTGTATGTGTATGTGTAAGTGCGTATGTGTCTCTATATATATGCATGTGTATATATATATAT
>NW_024537374.1:0-10000 GCF_016097555.1 Gigantopelta aegis | reverse complement strand
TGTAGTAAAAAATGTGGTCATTGTAAAGGATCTTCCTGTGAAAAACAGACTGGAATTTGTCAATGTCAAACTGGATGGGCTCCGCCGAGGTGTACATGTATGTATGAGTATTGATAATGCTATTACTACACGTATTGGACAACGGCTAAAATGTAGAATGCACGTTTCTTATATATGTACTATCAGCAATAGTTCAACTTGTATTAAAACAGTGTGCCACAAATACAGTCATGGATTGCAATCCTATATCACTGCGTTGTAGTGTAGGTGGAACATGGCTCAGATAACACAGTAAGCACCATTTGATGACGAGACATGTGTGCATGTATTAAAATATGTCATTGCTAAATCTATTCATGACTGTTTACTAATATTCTGCATTGAAACTGGCATATGGAAAAATACAAAATACCTTTTCCGTAATTAAAACTGAGGAGATGAACATCTCTGTGTAATTAAGATATGTATACATGTATATTAAGCACATGCCGGTGCATACTCTTTCCAATGATTGATGCTGTATTTATTTAAGCTTGCAACATTTGCTTTGTCCTAACATAATGTGCAAATGCGAGTCTATTCAATTTAGGCAAACTTTTATTTTTCAAATCCCAGCCTGTTCCGATGGACTATGGGGTCAGACATGCAGCAACGACTGTGGCCATTGTATCGGATATGTATGTAACAGACAGTCTGGGGATTGCCCGTGTAAGACTGGGTGGGCTCCACCGAGATGTGCATGTGATGACTAATAATATTGTGTGATAGATACTTCACAGACTAAAATAATCCTTCATATGTGTCCACGTGGGCCAGGGCTATTCCACCCGAGGGTACATAATTTGTTGTCAGGGACGAATGAATGAAGGAAGGAAGGAAGGAAGGAATGAATGTTTAACGACACCCCAGCACGAAAAAATACATCGGCTATTGGGTGTCAAACTATGGTGAGATCATATTATGTACCCATCCAGTAGATGAAAACCAAGCATTTTGGGAAAACGTGAAAAACCTACATTTTTTATATTTTATCTTACAATAAAATAATCATAACCATTGAAAAGATCGTACCCAAAAATGGTTTATAGTGCATGCATAAACCGTTTATGAAATATAAAAAGCATTTCTTGCATTATTTTGCCGTTTACGTGACGTCATCCAATGTTAATATCAGCTCAAACAACAGAAGTCACGTGGTCATGCAATACCGATTTATTCCCCATGGGCTGACGTCATGGAATACGCCTGTCTTGCATGGCTTGGGATGGGAGAAAAATAAAAAAAATTGAATGATCTGATCTGGCATATACAGTTTATCAGTCAGGTAACATATGTATAGTATATGTGTATGAGTGGACATTGCGGTCTATGCAAAAGTATTTTGATGTCATGTACCTGTTCATTGTTTAACTTGCTTATATCACTTGTGCATGCTACATTCGTTCTAATGTTTAAAACAAATATGCTGAAGATTTTACCTTCAACTCTCAAACAGCATGATACTAATGAACGGCTTATACACATTAAATAGATTTTACTAAAATTAAATGTAATAGTAATGTGTCCATGCAATTCTAGGCAGTTACTATACCAATTATACAAATTAATTAATGTAACAAGGCAACTATACCGAAAACCAGTGCAATATATTGGACACACTCTGAACATGTTCTTTTTGATAAACGTGTTTACTTTCCCAGCCTTCTGTTGAAGTTTGTCGAGGTGTTTGGTATTTCTGCTGATTTGTGCTTGATAAATGTATTTACACCTGACATAAAATATAATTAACATACCACTTTGTAGGACAAAATAACGTGGAAAACGGCAGCTATAATAACTATATTATTGCGTGCATGTGTATGTGCGAGTGTATTTTTGTGCAAGTGTGTGTATGCGTATTGTTAGTAAAATGTTTATCTTGCACAGTGTGTGCAGATTTGTGGTATGGTGAAAACTGCGACAAGACTTGCAACTGCAGAGACAGAACTGAAATTTGTAACAAGAGAGGAGGTCAATGTACAGCTTGTCCAGATGGGTGGACTGGAACAGCGTGCGATCGTAAGTTACCTCTAGTCGTAGAGTGTAAATATGAAATTAGTTATATATCAGTCAGGTAATATATTTATTGCATATGTTTATGATTGAACATTGTGGTCCATGCCAAAGTATTTTGATGCCATCTAGCTGTTCATTGTTTAGTAAAATATATTTGTTTTGCTTCAGTCAGGATACGAATGCAAATTGGGCATCAATTGAAACAATACATCTGTGTTGTTTGCTATGTCAGTTAGCCTTATTTGTAGTTAAATCCAACACTCCAGTAATTGAAAAGAAGTTTGTAATAAACGGAAGAATATGGTGTTATATTGATTCACAAAGTCAATAAGTTATGTTGATATATATGAAAATTAATATGACTAGTGCTAACTTCCTTTCGAGAAAAAGCATGCCTAAAATTGTCCATGCATACGAGTCTAATAGTAAAAACAGTTTATCTGAATTTAGAAGCGTTGTCTAACATTTTATTTTACACACAGTGTGTTGATGGGAAATATGGAGAACACTGTAATCAGACTTGCGACAACTGCAGAGACTTCCAATGTGATCGTTTGACTGGATCTTGTCTTGGTGAATGTGCTGCTGGGTTTACGAAACCTGAAACTGGCTGTACAGAGAAACGTATGCAAATGTAGCATGTATCAATTGTGCCTATACTATGCATATAACTCATTTCAATCAAAATATATAACTTGAAATCTGGCAACGTCACTGTGATCTCATAAACAATTGGTTGCATTTCACTAGGACCATTGTATATAACTTGAAATCTGGCAACGTCACATAACTTTATGATTTTCTGCAACTGCAACATTTATATTTGGACACTGCATATTTATGTTTTCTCATATTAGAAAAAAATGCATCGCCGTGGCAGATATTGAACCTTTCGTATACAGCTATGACAGTTTCCATTAAAAAAAAAACATATATTATTGTTCGTATTCCAGTTCTGCCAGATACACAAGGCCACACCGCTGGTACCACGGTCATCGCCCTAGCCATTTCGACAGGAATGTCTATCGCTTTACTTGTTGTAATCACCAGTGCTTCAGTATGGTAAATATATAGCTTAAATTCTTAAAATCGACTTGTTCATTTTGTAATTAGTTAATTGAAAGAAACAATCTTGCATCACTATTATTCTTTAAAAACAAATGACTTCAAAACTGTAGAATGACAGGTGACAAGGGCTATTGATAATAGATGCAAACGAATTTGGTAGAAATATGTATGTTTGTATAAGTGAAACATAAATGATGGGAAGGCAAAACTGAGTTTTAACTGCTAGTTGATAATTTATTTTATTTTATGTATACTTGTTAATACAACTGCCGTTATAGTAATATCGATATAGAAGTCAAATTTCGTATAATTAGCATTGTAACGTTCAAACTAGTAGGTTCAATTTTAGAAATCTATCAAATAATTATACCGAATAGTTGATGTATTCAAATACTGCATTTGTATTGCAGGTACTTCAGACGTCTCAAGGCGAGAACAAGACGTGAGGAACGAGACAGCTCTGAAACAAAGGAGATGACGACGAACCAATCACATGGTCAAGGCTACCAAAATGTTGCAGCACAAAACAATGATTCCAGAAATGAAGCCGATGACGTAACAAACACAGGTGAGCCATCTGGCCCGGGGAATTATAGTACCCCATCCCTGTCACACGATCAGGCAAACTATCAGCAGAATCCAGAAGATGGTGGTATCGAGAGCGCTTACGTTAACGTAAAACAACATAATGAGATGAATGAATATGAAAAACTGGATGTATCTACAGACAGCACTTCACAGAATGTTTACGAAAAAATGACTGATATATAATGTTATTTTGTACATACTCGATAAGTATGTATAGATACTGCATGCGTACATGTAGGAGTGTATATACATAGTATGCATTATTGATATACTTTACTATTGCTTCTTGTACGTACAACTTGAAAATTTGACATGTCCTTATTTTATTTTATTTTATTTTATTTTATCTATATAAATAATGCTATACACCAATCTTAGTTTATGCAGTTTTCTTTGAAATCTGATAAAACATAATTATGTATGACAAATTGTTGTACAATTATATATGTTACAAAGCTATGGTTAGACAGTAAACACATTAGTAACGGTCATTACCAATAGCGTTACGATGTATCTGTACCATGCGAAAAACATGACTGATATATAATGTTATTTTGTACATACTCGACAAGTACATCTGTTCATAATACTGAGCTGTACGTATTCAGTTAATGTTGGCCTGGCTACGTGTAATTGTATACTATTATACGTGCATTGGTGTGCACTATTACCTACATATGCTTCACGTTATATGTTATATATTGTAGATACTTGACATATAATTAATAGATATCTTCACCATTTTGAAATAACAGAATCTGTTCTTGTTGTACCTTAGAGCATATGCAGTACAATACAAATGTCGTTTTAGCGTATATTTGGTACAGTGCCATAGGTGAAAAACAATAGAAACCATATTATTACCAAAACATCAATGTGTAAATTAATTCAGCTGCTGCCCATCGAAACATCAACACAGATAATTAGGCACTGTACGTGTACTATTACATATATCAGATGTATAAATACTACATGGGTACATGTAGGAGTGTATATACATATTATGTATTATTGATATACTTTGCTATTGATGCTTGTACATGCAACTTGTAAAAAATTTTTTATTTTATCTCCTATTCCTACAAATTGCATGCTTTGATAAATAAATAATGCTATACACCAATCTTAGTTTATGCAGTTTTCTTTGAAATCTGATAAAACATATGTATGACAAATTGTTGTACAATTATATATGTTACAAAGCTATGGTTAGACAGTAAACACATTAGCAACGGCCATTACCAATAGCGTTACCATGTCTCTGTACCATGCGTCGGTAAATGGGTAGACACATATGTGAAGTTTGAATTTCCATTATTGTAGGACAGACTACACACACACATACATATATATATATATATATATATATATATATATACATACATACATACATACATACACACACACACACACACACACACATACACACACACACACACACATACAAATATACACATATATCATTGCAATTGCAATTAAGAAATGTGTTCAATGATCATATATTGTTTTAAATTTTTTCACCGTCCCTGCCAGTGACCCACATCTGATACATTAAATCGTGCTTCTGAATAAGTTCATAAGCCATCTTCTTTGTTTATAAAAGTAGCCTATGTGGCGGCATCGGATTTTGTTTCTTGCCATCTATCAACCAAATACTAGGCACCAACAACCGTTAAAAGGTGCTGGAGATCATTATATTTAGCTTTCTGGTGATCGATGTGCCGGAAGAAATTGACAGCGTGCATACGTCTAAACAAATAAAAACAACAACCACAAAACCCCAACGCTATATTGTTTTCAAATATATCCTTAATTTCCGAAAGTAAGGTTCGACTCTCTTTCGAACAATAATTTACTCTGCAAAAAGTTAAATATGTTGTGTAGTTCACTAGCCAAAAGTAAGTTGATGTTATGCTATATAACGTATGAATGTTTCCAGTAAATGTATAGATAAGAAGTGTATGCTAGAACGGAATAGAGTGCGTGTTCAGCGAATGTTAAGTGTTGTTGCTTTTTAAAAATTAATATTGCTAATATTAATGTTGTTGTTACTAGTAGTAGTAGTAGTAGTAGTAGTAGTAGTAGTTGTTGTTGTTTGTGTTATTGTTATTGTTATTATAATATTAGTGTTGCTATAATTATTAATATTATTATTATTATACAAATATTAAACAATCACACAAAAAATGTCGGCGGTACAAAGTTTGAACGCTTCCATTTGTAATGTGTCTAAGGAGTGGTGTTTTTGCTAATATTTAAAAATAATAAATACTAAAATATTTATTTTGGCTTTACAATTGTTGCAATAATGGCGGGTTTCAGCAAAATCACCGGACAAACAGATAAATAAGCAAAAAGAAAACAAAATAAAATAAAATATATTTGTTAATATCTTTGAAAACCTTTTCTGTTGACTCTTTCAAATAAATAAACACAAATATGTCTTTAATTAACTGTTAACGTCAACTTTCGAAAATACGCAAATAATCTCAAATACAAGTTAACAATAAACTACGTTAAAATGTAGAATGTTGCAGGGGAGAGAGAGAGAGAGAGAGAGAGAGAGAGAGAGAGAGAGAGAGAGAGAGAGAGAGTGGATAACATTTAATTTATTTTGACATTAAAGGCGCAGACCCTAGTTTTAACCCGTCAAACAATGGACACTAAATTTAATTAATTTACAAACATTAACTCATTTGGATAAAGTTACAATAGAGTGAAAGAAGAGTCTGTGACTTTAAAAAGGGAAATATCCTTAACAATAGAGTAGAACTCGAATCAATAAACCGCTACTTCTCAGACGCACGTGCGTTTTTAAAAGTATGGCAAATGCATGGTTTCGTATTAGAAACACCAGGATGACCAGAAACACTTCGGTTGTGCGTAAATGGAAAAGTAAAGGATACAATATAAGTAATGTTTTATGTCAGTGATCATAAATGACTCTAATAGTGAAACATATGCTGTAGTGTTTAAAAACTAGGGTCTGTCCCTTTAATATTATTCAGTGAAGATACGTCGCGTTACGAGTGTGCATATACTGTTCGAGCAGCTAAAATAATGAGAAATATAAATAAGCCATGATGGCATCTCCTTTAAAATGTGGCACGGCACGGGATATATATGCAGACCTTCGTTGTTGACGGGCGCGAGCGCTATCACGCCCGTCAACCCCCGTCAACTCAATCTGACGGGCGCGAAATAATGCGACCCTAAATTGAACAAATCATGCTTGTATTTTTTGTCTGTTTAACTCTGCCATTTTAATTGTTTATTGAATACAATCCACAACTCCACAAACCTTTCCATTCTGTTCACAATGAACTTCCTAGAATACATTTTATAAATTTAAACACGATTGGTTGGTTATCTTACACTGAGCCAATCAGCTAGGAGTTCATTTATTATTAAGATCCTGTCGGTTTTGTTTTGTTTTGTTTAATTTCGTACAATGCAGGTAATGATCGCAAAACTTATTGTACACTGTCGTCGTTTTGATCACGTGCAGAAAAAATAATACGTGCGCTGTCCAATAATTCTATGATGTGTATACTGTTTATACATGTTGATATCATAGTAAACGCGTACACCAACAACAAACGAATTTAGTAAAACAGGTTTTGTTTTTGTTAATAGCATAGCGACGTACTCCAGACATTTCTACTTTCTGTTTCACGATACTGCCATGTGATTTAAAGCCAAGAAGATTGACCTTGGTAGAGTCAGATTTCAGGTACATGTGATCGGTTGACGGGCACCTGAAACAAACACACCGATTTAATTTCAACTCACTAATTCCAATTTACCGAGTGTAAAGCATGTATATTTTAAAATTAAATTTACATTAGGTTTGTGTGTTTGTTTGTTTTTGTTTTGTTTAATGGGTTGCTATGATTCGAGTGTATAATAAATGACCTGTTAACTACAGTACACCGAAAATGAAAGCTAATCCTGTTTGTAAACAAATATATTTATACAAATTGTAGTAAGATATATTTGGGTAGAAAACAATAGATGTTGACATTTTCTCTGTTATAACGTTGTTGTTGTTACTTTTTTTGGGGAGGGGGTTGTTTGTTTGTTTTTGTTTTGTTTTTTAAATAAAGAATTTGCAGGTACATGACATGTATATTATGATATCATGATAAATGTGATAACCCTGTGCCATGTGGTTGTTACACTTTTACATTCAGTTCACAGGTTTGTGTCCATGGAGAAATTATATCATTCTGCGATGAAAACCAAAATTATTGTACTTGTTTTAAATAAAACACAATAAGCACAAACAAATCAGTTTCAATTCCTTATTCATAAATAGTCAACAGATTATCATGATTCAGAAAAAAAGAAAGAAAGAAAGGTTTTATTTAACGATGCACATTTTGTTTACGGTTATATGGCGTCGGACATATGATTAAGGACCACACAGATATCGAGAGAGGAAACCCGCTGTCGCCACTTCATGGGCTACTCTTTTCGATTAGCAGAAAGGGATCTTTTATATGCACCATCCCACATACAGGGTAGTACATACCACGGCCTTTGATATACCAGTCGAACGAGAAATAGTCCAATGGGCAATCATGATTCAGAATTGTAATGCAACATGATATGCATAAAATACATAAGAAATCGATAAATAGTGTGTGCATGGTGTTTCTTTTTCTTGTGTAAGACTGCAATGGCCAATTCCTTCATCTTTGAGAATTCCTCTCGGCTCTTGCCTCTAATTCTGATTATTTTGAGGGGTGCGATTTCCCCCTCTGCATTTAGATGTGCGTTCAAACAAGCAACACAATTGTATAAGAACATTGCTTTGCCCGCATCCGAATTGGATGAGGATGTAATGCATTTTAGGTTTAAACATGCCGTCATGAGCATGGAACTCTGCTTACTAGGATATTTTGTCCAAAACTGCTACTGATAAATGTGTCGCTTTATCCTGCTCAAGCACGCATACACACTCTGCTACTTTTATCACCGTGTTAAACACTTCCACACATACAGGACGGCTCATACCAGAGTAAATGGCACACATGCACTAGTCCTGAAGAACTAGTCCGAATATTTGGCTTACATATACTTACCACTAAACATAGTGATGCACTGATTCTGGGTTAGAGTATGTGTATTGGGAAATAAAATCCATACCTGACAACATAAAACCCGTTAGCTAAGTTTGACCGATACTTGGCGTACACTGGCTATTTCATTTGATTGATATAACTGATGGTGAACCTTCACCGATTCATTATGCGCACGGTATCTCATTCATTTCAACTTTATTTTTGTGCTTATATCCAATGAAGGTTAACGCACGCTATAATGGACACATACCTCAGCTATATGACATATCTGCCCAGAACAGTAGTTAGTGTAAGTTTTTTTTCTTAGTTTAGTAAGAGTGCTAGTAAGAGAGCAGGTAGGTGTTGTGGCCTTACATCTGCCCATTAAGTCGATACAAACTCGCTCCGGGTTGAGAGCCGGTATCGGGATACACAAACAGTACCTACCAGACTGAAGTCCGATGGCTTAGACCACTGCACTATCTAGGCCGGTTATACGCACAATATATATAAGCTGTCACTGCTGACGTGTTGGTTGAGCTGTTAGTTTTATGGATGACAGGTATTCGATTGATGAGCGCCATGGTTTTGTTGTGTTGTTGTGTTTTATTTCGCATCGTTCAGTTTATAACAGATCTCGTTGCAGAGATGCGACATTTCATTCAATGAACAAAAATCCCCAAAACGCTAACTGCAGTACTACAGATCGCGATATATTATCTACGCCAAGGCTACACCATTTTATAAAAAAAAAATATATATAGCGGCTGCAACTGCAATGCCAAATGTAGTTACTGCAGATAGCTGTCGCGCAGATGGCTTTAAACATGCCATTTTCAGACAGTGTTCAGTTGCTCTTTTTGGAGATTTACAACCTAAAAATTATTATTTAGAAGAGTTAAATTACTCTTAGATCTTAATTAATAAATTGTGAATTTTAGCGTTGAGCGCCGTCACTGAACACATCACTGGGACTATTGCCGCTGGGGTTCTTTGTTTTGCGTGCATGGAATGGAAATTCGTCTGGAGGTAGACAGTAGGTGCGAGCGCAGGTTTTCATTTCAATGCCCACTCGACTGTGTGTCGTTACTGCAGCGACATGATGTAACATCACACGTTTAGGTCAGCTATAGATATACTCGAGATGTCGTACACATTGAAAAAAAGACAAACACATACCGTCCTCTTTTATCGTGCAGTTCGGGTTCCGCTCCTTTCAAGTG
>NW_024537373.1:210067-244145 GCF_016097555.1 Gigantopelta aegis | reverse complement strand
ATTAAATTTTAATTTTAAATGATGAAGGGCAGTGCTTATATATATTCTAAACATCTAGCTGTTTCATAGTTGAGGAAAGGGGAGGAGGTACACCCGATGCCTATAGATATAAGTGTCTGCTTTGGGTTAGTTTAATGGATAGCTGATGTTTACTTTATGTAAAATGTCAGTTTTTAGGTAAAGGATTCTTTGGGAAGCCACTAGACAGGTTTCAAAATATCGAGTTATTATATACGCAAAAATTATGTATGGTATCGATTAATATATAGGTTTATTTGTTTATTTTATTTTATTTCATTGCTATTGTTATTTATATAAAGAGAGCAAACATGATGATGCATCTTTATTTAAAGTTCTTTTAAAATCTCTCGTTATAACATTTCCTCCAGTTACACAGTATATGTCATTTGCCCAGGGAACATTTCTATTAAAATAGTATCCGAATTCATGTCAATAGTCTTAAATGCGGCGAGTGTTACTGTTTTTGAACCATTGGGCTCCATTTCCCATGAATCATCATGCCATCATCATCGGCAATAACAATAAACAATAAAAGTCAAGTGTGAAAACTAGAATGACAAAGCTATGATATCTCGTATATCAGTAAAAACATAAACCAATCCACATAAGCCCATTTTATTCAGTTCATATAGTTTGTTGAAACCGTTTCAAACAATTAAATTTCTTTATTTTTATTTTTTTATTATCATTATTTTTTTTTACAAATTTCTATTTTGTTTTCGTGTCACAAGATGAACACATATATGTGAAGTTTAAAGATTGTCACTTGGTGAAAATGTATACAAAATATTAAAACCATTCATGAACGGATTCGAAAACTGAACGTTATTAACCTGAAAACGTTCAAAATAACGTTTACATTGCATTGTTGTCAAATGCGTGGATCCAAGAAATGGAAGGTTGTAAGACTCACTTAACGAACACTCACATCAAATATGAAAGCAACCGTTGAAAAAACTTACAAAAAGCAGCTGGATTTTTTTTTTTTACATCAAGATTGAAACTGACCTTCACCTTGTCTTGACATCAGTTAGGGGACTGGCGTTTTAAAGTTTGTCTTTTGTGTTTAACGACACCACTAGAGAACATTGAACATTGATTTATTAATCATCGGCTATTGGATGTCAAACATTTCAACATATAGTCTTAGAGAGGAAACCCGCTACATTTTTCCCATTAGTAGCAAGCGATCTTTTGTATGCACCATCCCACAGACAGAATACCACATACCACGGCCTTTGATAATATACCAGTCGTGGTGCACTGGCTGGAACGAGATATAGCCCATGGGGATCGATCCTAAACCGAACACGCATCAGGCGAATGCTTTATCACTCGGCTACATCCCGCCCCTTGTGTAAGAAGTGATTATTTATTCAAAACGTAGCTGGCAGCAAAACGTGATCGCTCTTGGCTACTGTGTAAATGTCACTTTAACATTTTACGCATGGCTGGGCAACCGGTAATTTTGACATATAGGCCTAATCATCAGAGGAAACCCGCTATATTTTTTTTTCTAATACAGCAAGGGATCTTTTATATGCACTTTCCCACAGACAGGAGACCATATACCACCGCCTTTGATATACCAGTCGTTATGCACTGGCTGGAATGAGAAATAACCCAATGGGCCCCCGACGGGAATCGATGCCAAACCGACCGCACATCAAGCGAGCGCCTTACCACTGGGCTACGTCCCGCCCCTTTAAAGGGACATTCCTGAGTTTGCTGCAGTTTTGTAACATGTTATCGACTAACAGAGATTTTTTTAACGATTGTAATTACATATCAAATATATTTTCCTGCATAACATATTAGTGGCTGTATATTAATCGTGTTTCTGATCGTTCTAATATTTGTACTAGCGTAAATTTCATTTTGTTTCTTAAAATATTAGTTTCGTGCTTACGAAATTATTTGAAGACAAAATCCAGTTTGGGCTTCTTACAAATATTAAGACGATCAGAAACACATTGAATATACAGACACTTATATCCTATCCTAAATATATTTAATATGTAAGTTTAATCGTAGAAATATTGTTTTAGTCGGAAACATTTTACAATGCAGCAAACTCAGGAATGTCCCTTTAATAATAAAGAAAGACGCATCACAACAGATGTACGAACACACTCTAATTTTATACGGAAGCCGTCTAATTTCTGACTTCACACAAAACAACCCTACCTAACAAGGGGACGAACATAGCTCAGTGATAGAGCTCTTGTCTGAGGTCCGATATATCCTGGGATCTATTGTCTTCGGTGAACTGTTTTCTCCCCGCCCCAGCCAGTGCATAGCATGTGATATATCAAATACTGATTATATACTGTTTGGGGTTTTTTCCTATGTGATCCCCGGATGCCTTTTCTATAGTAGCCCAGCTATATTTCCTTTATTTCTCGTGCTCAACCAAATGTCGATATAATGAAATTACATGAGTTTAAAATGCACTAAGGTGTCGTTAAACTAAGATTATTTTCCTTTAACTTTCTCTACCTAACAATGTGTTCTATCTCGCAATCGTATAGAGAAGTTCTAGTCAAAGACAACTGTTGGTCGAATAACTGACAGATTGCAAATTTCGTACCCGACGACTACGTCACTGCTTGGGAAATTATGTGTTTGATAAAAAAACACCCACAGAAATGAAATGTTTTATTTAACGACGCACTCAACACATTTTATTTACGGTTATATGGCGTCAGACATATGGTTAAGGACCACACAGATATTGAGAGAGGAAACACGCTGTCGGCACTTCATGGGCTACTCTTTTCGATTAGCAGCAAGGGATCTTTTATATGCACCATCCTACAGACAGAATAGTACATACCAGTTGTGGAGCACTGACTGGAACGAGAAATAGCCCAATGGGCCCACCAACGGGAATCGATCTTAGCGAGCGCTGTACCACTGAGCTACGTCCCGCCCACAAAAAATAGAAGTATTTCACACACACATACGCACGCACACACACACACACGCACACACACACACACACAATGTCTCTAATATACTCTTCAAAAAAAGAAACGCAAAAGGGTACAAATGGGTTATAACTCCGATTTTATGTTTCCTACCGGTTCATGCTTTGTGAATATAAGGTCATTGCATGTCCCAAACACATTCCTACGGTTACATTCGATAAAACGCAGCTACTGTACAATAAAGTTCCAAAATGTGAATATTCGCAAAAACGCAGCCACGTGCAAACCATGTCACCACTGCACGTGCGTTGTCTGCACGTGCAACATGAACACCGACAGTATAAAAGTGCAGGGTGTTCGCTTGCCTGGCCTCTGTATCTGGCCGACAGTTGACAATCCAGGACATGCCACGTCTCGGTGAACCGCAGAGAAACAATGCCATCGGCCGACTAGACGCAGGCGAATCCAGAACGGCCGTTGCCAGGGCATTCCATGTGTCCCCAAGCACCATCTCCAGACTGTGGGACCGTTACCAGCAACATGGATCAACACGTGACCTCCCTAGATCCGGTCGACCACGGGTCACTACCCCCGGGCAGGACCGCTACATCCGGGTACGCCACCTTCGGGAACGATTGACTACTGCCACCTCCACAGCCGCAGCAATACCAGGTTTGCGCAGGATATCCGACCAGACCGTACGGAACCGCCTACGTGAGGTAGGAATTCGTGCCAGACGTCCAGTTCGAGGTGTCATCTTAACACCACAACACCGTCGACTCCGACTGCAGTGGTGCCAGATTCATTGACAATGGCCTCAACTGCGATGGAGACAGGTGTGGTTCAGTGACGAGTCCCGATTTCTGCTCCGACGTCATGATGGAAGATGTCGCGTGTATAGGCGTCGTGGTGAACGTTATGCGGCAAACTGCGTGCAGGAAGTGGACAGATTCGGCGGGGGTAGTGTCATGGTGTGGGCAGCCATCTCACACACTGGCAGAACTGACCTGGTCCACGTGCAGGGCTACATTGACCAGATCCTCCGGCCACACATCGTTCCAGTTATGGCCAACGCCAACGCAGTGTTCCAACATGACAACGCCAGGCCTCACACAGCACGTCTCACAACGGCTTTCCTACAGAACAACAACATTAATGTCCTTCCTTGGCCATCGATATCACCGGATTTGAACCCAATTGAGCATCTATGGGACGAGTTGGACCGACGCCTCCGACAGCGACAACCACAGCCCCAGACCCTGCCCGAGCTGGCAGCAGCCTTGCAGGTCGAGTGGGCCACCATCCCCCGGGACGTCATCCGTACTCTGGTTGCTTCAATGGGCAGGCGGTGCCAGGCAGTTGTCAACACACGCGGAGGCCACACCCGGTATTGACTCCAGATGACCTTGACCTTGGTGGTGTGTCCTATCACTTACTCACAATGGACTAGAGTGAATTGTGAACAATCCTGCAACATTTGGTAATTATCGGACTCACCATTCAATACTTAAATCAATTCTCCAAATGTTACGACAATGTGGTTTTGCGTTTCTTCTTTTGAAAAGCATATATCAGAAACAGTCAATATTGATTTATTTCAACATGACAGGCTCATCCAGTTGGTCAACTTTGTTATCTTATTGAGGTTACAAACACGAGATAGCATCCAGCGACAAGCACCTGTTTACCTTTAGTAAATGTGTTTTACAGAGTTACGTGCGTTTCTCTCTGTTACTTGAAGGCGGCACGTAGCCAAGTGGTAAAGCGTTCGCTTGATGCGCTGTCGATTTGGGATCGACCCCTGTCGGTGGGTCCATTGGGCTATTCGTCATTCCAGTCAGTGCTCCAAGACTCGTATATCAAAGGCTGTGGTATATGCTATCCTGTCTGAGAGAAAGTGCATATAAAATATATCTTACTGCATTATAAAACTGTAGGGGTTTTCTCTGATGACTATGTTTGACATCCAATAGCCGATGATTAATTAATGTGCTCTAGTGTTGTCGTTAAACAAAACAAAGCTTTATACACACGGCCGCAGTTTATATTGCCACTTCTGCGTTAAGTAATAAAAATCGCGGTATCCATTACCGTTGTATTTAAAGAATTCATCTTTGTACGCAATATTTAGCACAAAGTATATTTGGTAGTCGACTGAACCTGAGCGCACCCCCATCCCCCCCCCCCCCCCCCTCCAAAAAAACAATAACATAAAAAACAACAACCCCAAAACACTTAAGAAATGCGGCAAGTACAAACAAGGCTGTCGGCAGTGTCGATGAATAGAAGAGAAGCGACCAGAACGATAGGAAAATGTTAAAAATCCTTGCGTATTCTATTATAGATTCTATTTAAGGTTAAGCGTGAAAACCAGTCAAGCAAGCATTTACCTGCTCTTATTATTTATTTTCTTTCCTTTATTTCACATTATTCATTTTGAACGGCAATAGAGCAGCATATTATGTTTCTGACGGAATCTTTAACAATAACAGATAACACCAATCTAATTAAAATTAGCTCCACTATTACATGTGGATCTAACACCAGCCAGTTGGAGCTCATGTCCACCAATCAAAACCTTACTTGCAGAATCCTGCCAATGATTTAAAAATAATTTGAAAACATTCCGAATTATCCTGAGGGTATACATGTTTCGTATGAATTACGAATGCCTTAAAACATGTTTTATTTTATAAAATAAATAATTTGTAATGTAAAACTGAAGACTGATTTAGTTTTTTTTTTTTTTAATAAATAAATAAATAATTGTTAATGTAAAATTGAAGACTGATAACCCACCCCGTACGTATTGGTATGGTTCGCTGTACTGCGGCTACTAAAATAGACTCGCCCGATATTTTTAGAATTTGTATGCTCCCAAATAACGTTATAAAAGGCGAAGTGTGATTGGTCAATATTTAAATTATTATTTACAGACGAAATGTTACCTGGATATTGGGGACTACGCAGTGTTGTTAGTTTTAAATCACTGGCAGGATTCTGCAAGTAAGGTTTTGATTGGTGGACATGAGCTCCAACTGGCTGGTGTTAGATCCACATGTAATAGTGGAGCTAATTTTACTTAGATTGCAGATAACACCATAAACGAATAGGGCGGGATGTAGCCCAGTGATAAAGCGTTCGCTTGATGCGCGGTCGGTCTGGGATCGATCCCCGTCGGTGGACCTATGAGGCTATTTCTCACTCGAGCCAGTGCATCACGACTGGTATATCAAAGGCCGTGGTATGTGTTATCCTGTCTGCGGGATGTTGCATACAAAAGATCCCTTGCTGCTAATCGAAAATAGTAGCCCATGAAATGGCGACACCGGGTTTCCTCTCTCAATATCTGTGTGGTCCTTAACCATATGTCCGACGCCATATAGCCGTAATTAAAATGTGTTGAGTGTGTCGTTAAATAAAACATGTTCTTCCTTCCTTCCATAAACGAATACAGAACTTTAATCCATTACTTTCATGATACTTGGAAAAAACATACGGATACTTTTAGTCCCTACCGTTCATTTTGCAGAACATGCATATATTAATAAAATGTTTGTTTTTGTTTAACGACACCGCTAGAGCACACTGATTGATTAATAATCGGCTGTTGGATGTCAGACATTTAATAATTCTGGGCCCAATTTCACAAAACATCGTAAGCCTAGTTTGCACGTAAACGTAAATCTACGACTAAACCACAATTCTTATTACTATTATAGTTCAACAAATATAGTTAGAAGAACACATATTTCATTTTCTTTTGTCTTTAAAATTCATCCAGCTTCCGTAATGATGTAATTTTCTGCGTGAAATTAATATCAAACACGTGCAAACGCACGGCCGGTATAACTGCTAGTAGCAGACATAAACTTACGATGTTTAGTGAAAGGGGCCCCGATATTTAGTCTTAGAGAGGAAATCCCAACATTTTTCTATTAGCAGCACATACCACGGCCTTTGATAAACCAGCAATAGATAGATGTATATCTATCTACATACATTAGGTGATTATCGCTACTTCAAGTTACCTTATTCAGACAACGAAATACGGTTATTACATCAAGTCAAACCACAAATACTCTCTCTCTCTCTCTCTCTGTCTCTCTCTGTCTCTCTCTCTCTCTCTCTCTCTCTCTCTCTCTCTCTCTCTCTCTCTCTCTCTTGTAATAGTTACAAGTTTCATGTAATAAAACGTTTTAGGTGTTCAATCAGTTTGTTTATGCTAGGTCACAATATGTTTTGTATACTGTTATGTATATTGTCATTTGACACTTTAATAAACAATCAAACTGTCATATTAAAGTAACCCTAATTACTATAAATGAGGACAGTAATATTGTAATTGTAGTCTTCGCCGATGTCCGAATAAACGTATTTCGTTGTCTGAATAAGGTAACCAGTTCAACGTTCGTGCTACAGGCTTCCACTATGGACGGTACCCCAGCAACCCAATCGGGTAGCAACAATGACGCTAAGACTTGTCATCTTGATAATTGTGCAATGCCAGCGTTCAGTGGGACACCACAACCCTGAGGTCTCTCGACGGGTGATATCTGGGTAAGAAGGCCGAACCAAGGGGTATATAAGGCACCGCTGGGACAGAGCGTGCGAGTCTTTACACATTCAGGTAAAGGTAAGGTTCTAGATTATTTATTTTGAAAATTTAATTTAACTTAATTACGACTTTCATGTCTTTACATTTTACTTGGTTCCAGAATATAACACACTTTCGTTTATCAATCATAGACACACTTAGCAGTATTATGATTATTTCTCAATTTTAATTATTTTTCCTTTAACTAAAATGTGTTATATGGTATCGTTTTAACACTTCAGTGGGAATCTATAGTCCATCCCACCATCCTTATGAAAATGTTTGTTTTGCAAATAATTTTAGTTTGGTTTGATGTAAGAAAAACAGTAACAGTGTTTTGGAAATAAAACAAAATACTATTTGCGTGTGCAATTTAGAAAACAGTCGGCTCAGAAATAAATAACTTGTAGTATAGTCCATAGTATGAAAAAAAGCTTTCCATGTGGGAAAGACTATAGATTAATTACTAATGAAACATTTAAACAGTTGAAAGCGTCTAGTGTAGTTTAGCGATCGCAGTATAATGTACACCCGCAGATGAACAATTGTTTTCAAGCATTTGCATCAATATTTTACTCATATACTACTCCTTATATTAACTAGTCAATCTTATTATGCTAAAAGAGATAACTACAAGAACGATGTAATTGTTTTATGACATGTTCTCTGATGTGGATCTCAGAAGGTTTTTTTTGTTTTGCATTGCAAACGTCTAATATATACTCTGTCAAAAAAGAAACGCATAGGCGAAATATTCATGGAATTATCTCTTTAATACAAAGTGACATAATTTCGTTATTTATGATCGTATCACAGTCGAATTTGACATGAGTATGTGACAATGTTCTTGCTATGGACTGACGGCAGTGGATACGTTTTCTTCACCAAACAGCGTCGCTCGAGGGCGCTGAAATCAGTACTGTGTGTGGCCACCAGCAGCAGCATTACTGCGCGACATCTCCTTGGCATAGACTAAATGAGTCTCTGAATCCGAGCACGCGGAATCCTAGCCCATTCTTCCTGCAGTGCATGTGACAGTTGCGGAAGCGTCTGAGGCTCCGGGTCACGCTGGCGTACACGTCTGTCCTGTTCGTCCCATAGATGTTCAATGGGGTTGAGATCTGGCGAGCTTGATGGCCATGGCAACACATTAATGTTCTCATTCTGAAGGAAATCCATTGCTACACGTGCCGTATGCGGCCTGGCATTGTCCTGCTGAAAGAGTTCTGTCTGTCGATCCAAAATGGGAAGCATGTGATGGCGAAGAATTTCATCCCGGTAGCGTACAGCTGTCAGGTTGCCTTGTATGAACACAAGTTCACTTCTGCCGGTGTATGAGATCGCTCCCCACATCACGACACTCCCTCCACCGAATCTGTCAACTTGGGCGACGCAGTTGTTGGCAAAACGTTCATTGCGGCGTCTGTAAACACGTTGTCGTCCATCACGTCGCTGTAGAAGGAAAAGTGACTTGTCGCTGAACCATACTTGCCGTCAGTTTCCCAAGTTCTACCCCTGTACATTCGTACACCAGCGAACACGTCAAAGTCGATGTTGACGTCGCAGGACGGAGCGAACATACGGTCTCCTAGCCCGTAAACCAGGTTCTCGAAGTCGGTTCCGAATGGTTTGTGCAGACACCCTTCTCAAACCAGGTATGCGTCCAGCAGTGTTCGTTGCTGTGGCAGTTCGGTGACCACTTCTGGGCCGGTTTTCAGCTGATTGAAACTGCTGGTACCTGTCCCAGAGACGTGAAATGGTGCTCTGATAGACATTCATGTGGCGTGCGATTGCTGACTGCGATTCACCTAACTGGAGACGGCCTATTGCAATGTTTCGATTCGGCAGGGTTAGTCTTGGCATCTCGTAACTCGTCTACGTCGAAATGGAAATGAGTCATCATTGCATGCATTGCAGCTTTAAATACCCACCACTACCCCAATCTTTCCCCCGAGTTTCACGTGTTTTAGGGTGCATTTGGGCATGCTGTCTCATTCTAGGAACATTAACAAACATGGTCATTGAGCAACACAGCTGTGCGAATTTTAAACTGGAGTCATGAATATGGTATAGCGTTGATACCGACTGCCAATTTGTTGGACTGTTAACTTAATGTTCCTTCTCTCAACCAATACCCCACGACTGGCACATCAAGGGCCGTGGTCTATATATATATATATATATATATATATATATATATTGTTCTGTCTATGGAACAAAACGTTTGCTTCTTTGTTTTGTTTAATGACACCACTGGAGCACATTGATTTATTAATCATCGGCTATTGGATAACATTCGGTAATTTGACATATAGTGTTAAAGAGGAAACTCGCTACATTTGTTGTATTAGTAGCAAGGGATCTTTTATATGGACCATCTGATAGACAGGATAATACATACAACGGCCTATGCACTTGCTGGAGCGAGAAATAGCTCAATGGGCCCACCGACGGGGATCGATCCCAGACCGACAGCGCGTCAAGCTAACGCTTTACCACTGGGCTACATTCCGCCCCTGTGTATGTAACAGTGCCGCACAAAAGGTCGCTTGCTACGTAGAAGTAGCCAATTTTGCTGAAACGGGTTTCCTCTCTTTCGGTCTATCGACCAAAGTTAAAATAGTTAGTCACGAAATATCCAAGGATTAAAATGTGTTGAAGTGTCGTTAAACATTTTTTTTTTTTTACCCTTTCCTAGATCATTTTATTCACTTATGCAACGTGAAATGTTTTTTTTAGTTTTTTGAGCTAGTGGTTGCGTTACTCATTGCCTTAACTGAAGCAGTTCAATCACTCTAATGATATTACTGATTTCTGAAAGGTTTTCTTCTAAATGACCACAGATAAATACATTATTCGAAGCACGAAGGACGCGTGTGTGCTTGCGCATCTATTAATTTTGGTTTGGGTCATAGGGTAGCGTCCATGTACTAAAGAACGGTCACGATAAGTTAAGTACACAACCGATGTAATGACACAATAAAGAAAATAACGGTGCGTTATTTTCTTTATTGTACAGTATTTTAAAACTTCAGTAAACGATAAAAATATATTTGAAAGGCCACGGTTTGATCGACGTTCAGTTTAGGGTACTGTGACATTTAAATGGCAGGTGAATCAATTGAAACAACCTATTGCCCCCACATAGACTATTTCGTCCAATTTGCATTAAAGAAACTGGGGAGGCTACGTTTTGCCTAAATTAAACGAAAATCTCTATATATCCCAGTGCATAAAGAATATGTTGTGGCTAGCAAAGTGGAACAGGAAAACAAATCAACGGATCAGTTAGTCAGTGGGAAGGAATAACCGTTTTATTTAACGAACATTTTATCTACGGTCATATGGCGCCTCTATTGAGCCAAAGGCTCGGGTTTACAACATTCATTCACTCGGGACAAATAATTCATAATTCCTCGTAGCTCGTTAGTTATTCTCTAAGTATTACGGAGCATAAGCAAATAAAACTGTCTCGGTATGTGTCGAGTGCGTCGTTAAATAAAACATTTCCTTCCTTCCGTATGTCTTAGTAATAGCTTTGTATCAAGTATATTCATATACAATACATTAAAGGGACATTCCTGAGTTTTCTGCAATGTTTAAGATGTTATCGACTAACAGAGATTTTTTAACGATTGTAGTTAAATATCAAATATATTTTCCTGCATAAAATATTAGTATATTAAACATCTTTCTGATCGTTCTAATATTTGTACTGGGTTAAATTTCGTTTTATTTCCTAAAATATATTTTTTCGTACGTACGAAATTATTTGAAGACGAAATCCAGTTTGGGCTTCTTACAAATATTAAGACGACCAGAAACACATTGAATATACAGACACTGATATTTTAAACAAGAAAATATATTTAACATGTAAGCTTAATCGTAGAAATATTTTATTAGTCGGAAACATCTTACACTGCAGAACCGGCCTCGGTGGCGTCGTGGCAGGCCATCGGTCTACAGGCTGGTAGGTACTGGGTTCGGATCCCAGTCGAGGCATGGGATTTTTAATCGAGATACCGACTCCAAACCCTGAGTGAGTGCTCCGCAAGACTCAATGGGTAGGTGTAAACCACTTGCACCGACCAGTGATCCATAACTGGTTCAACAAAGGCCATGGTTTGTGCTATCCTGCCTGTGGGAAGCGCAAATAAAAGATCCCTTGCTGCCTGTCGTAAAAAGAGTAGCCTATGTGGCGACAGCGGGTTTCCTCTAAAAACAGTGTCAGAATGACCATATGTTTGACGTCCAATAGCCGATGATAAGATAAAAAAATCAATGTGCTCTAGCGGCGTCGTTAAATAAAACAAACTTTACTTTACTTACACTGCAGCAAACTCAGTAATGTCCCTTTAAAGGCATTGACCTAAGATATAAAAGCAGCGAAGAATAGTTTTTAGCTGTTACTTCGTTACTGTAAAGTTACAAGTCCTTACTTCTTTAAATACCCCCCATCCCCCCATCCCCCCCCCCCCCCCCATCCCCATTAAATTTAGCAAATCCATGTGACACGGTCCTCTTTCTTGGGCAGGTCGCAGGTCAATGGTAAAGCGCTCGCCTGATGAGCGGTAGGTCAGGGATCGACTCCTATCAGTGGGCCCATTGGGCTATGTCTTGTCCCAGTCAGTGCACCACGACTGGAGTATCAAATGACGTGGTATGTGCTATCTTGTTTGTGGAATGATGTATATAAAAGATCCCATGTTGCTAATTCAGATAGTCTTAGCTCTATCCAATCACTTCAAACTAATAAATCTACCAGGCCAGATATCCTCGCAGCCATCCACAATAAACTTCATGAACTAAACCAGCTTAATTTAATAGTAGTATTCGAATGGGTCCCAGCTCACGTAGGTATAATTGGCAATGAAACAGCTGACTATGGAGCCAAAACTGCACTTTCAATCACTAGCAAAATTACAGAACTACCTTTAGGAATATCAGAACTAATGTCAAAAGCAAGAAAACACTACATTAATCAATGGCAGGCCAACTGGGACCTAACAACCAATACATGGCTTCAAAGCAGTATATCAATTCGTCCAGTCCATCAAACCAAAACTATAAGTGCCACGTACTGCCCGCCTTGCCAGCGTTCGGTCGACGCGGACCACCAACCCGACTGATCGCAGGCAGGATGGGAAACCGTAGCACACCCATCGGGCTTCTGACAGTCATAAAGTTAAAAACTAAAATTAGAAAATGATCGCAACCACCCGCCTGTACGTCTCCCGGAGGAAAGAGCGACCTTCTGCACTCGACCGACATGCACTCCAATCCGGGGGACCAACGGAGGGAAGGTGGCGATCTATAATTAAGATAAGTAATTAATACGCTGCTTAACTCGTGACACCCGTGACTCCCTGGATGGAACATCCACCCTACGCAGTCGAACAGACCACGTATTCCAACCCGGGGAGAGAACAGTGAAACTACAAAAGTAAAAGCATATACCTAGCCAAATTAGCTGGCACAAATTTAGCAATAAATTAACAATTACTCAAAACCACCCGCCTGTACATCTCTCGGACGGAAGAGCGACCTTAAGCACTCGACCAAACAAGCACTCCAACCCGGGGATCAACGGCGGGATGGTAGCGAATGATGTAATAACCGCTAGATATGACAATGCTTGAATTGTGACATCTGTAACCCCCTTGGTGGAACATCCACCCTACGCACTCGAACAGACCACGTATTCCAACCCGGGGGGAGAACGGTGAAACGACAAAAGTAAAAGCATATACTCGACCAAATTAGCTGGCATAAATTTAGCAATATAAATTAACAATTACTCAAAACCACCCGCCTGTACATCCCTTGGATGGAAGAGCGACCTTAAGCACTCGACCAGGCACTCCAACCTGGGGATTAACGGCGGGACGGTAGCGAGTGATTAATAACCATTAGATATGCCAATGCCATCCAGACCTAACCACGATAACCATATTATTCTACTGTAAATATGTTCATGTTCTGAAGCTCGTGATTGACAACTGGCATACACCACCCGCTAACGACACATTATTATTGAACAAAGTAATTATTATTATTTATTTTGTTCGTGTTTTTTGTGTGGGTTTTTGGGTTTTTTTTCTTTCTTTCTTTCTTTCTCATTAAGACAGGATCGAAGTCGCAGTAACCCAATTGGCTAATTAACCAGCCAATCAACATCGTTAGATAATCAACCAAGATAGGACACCACTAATTATCGCCTTTTTTTTGCAGCACTCTCATTGGTCCAATCCAGCCAATCACGAATCAAGAACCCCACTACACCTAACTGTAAATAAACTGCACGAATTTGTCTTTGCACCCGCACCATGTGTTTATTTTTATTTTATTTTTATTACTGATGCATTCCATCCTAGCTAACTAAGGTAAGTCAACTAGGGTTCCAGAAGCAAAGACATGCAGGAAAACCGATACCCATCTATCCAGATAGCCTGAAGACAAACAAAGTAAGCCTACAAAAATCCTATATTTAGGGGGCGGGAATCAAAATTCTTCAAACTAAGTACCTAGATTGGTGCATATATGTATACAATTGCTACTTGCCACCGTTAGTTTCATTTATTGCATTGGTAATAAAGTTAATATGCCAAGCACTAGGCTTTTTAAACCAATACCTACACTATAAGGGTTTAACCCTTCAAATTAGATAGCTAGGCTAGTTTAACTCCCCCTCCGTCATTGTATTCAATGCTATACAAGGACGGAGGGGGATGGGTGGTCATGAATGACCGTTGAACTCACTAGAATAGGGACTTAAGACAGTAGGTACAACCTTAACACAAAACTAGGATTCAAGCACAGACTACACGCTTACTGCATCAGTACACAGGGTGCATTGACTAATGATAACAATGCACCCGCCCCCATTTAGTGGCCCAGCACGTACTCTAATAAGGAACCGGACAAAAGAATACCGTTCCGAGTACACAATTGCAATGCACCCGGGGGAAGCTGAACAAAATAATATCGACCTCCCCCACCCAAACCCCCAATACTTGCTGCTGGTAATAACTTGGTACTTGGTGATGCCTCGACCAGAAGCGGTCAGGCCCTTTATAAGGGCCCTATGGGCAACCTAGGGAGACACCACAGCATCGTAAAGGTCTAAAATTAACGAGCTACTCTCGATTCACTAATATCAAAACCTATATTAGCTCGGCCATTTACCTTTCGACCGACCGTTAAAAATTGCGCCAAATTCCCTCAATCAAAATTGCGCACCCTTTTCTCTTTGGCATTTAACTGCTCCATTCAAATTCCATAGCACCACCACCACCCCCACCCGTCAGCCACCGAGTTGATCGGGCATGCTGGTGCTCCCTTGCACCTGTCAGTGCAGACGGTCCCTCCTCTCCCCTCCCCCCACCTTTCCTGTCATGGACGGAGGAGCCGGCCAAGGCCGGCTCTTGTGCCCACGACAGGCTTGCGCTACAACAGCGTGTTCTGAATGTGCACGTAAAACCCTATGACATGACATGACATAATGGGGCGGGTTTTCTCTCTAAGATTATAAGTAAAAAATATCAACTGTTTGACATCGATTAGCCGATGATGAATAAATAAATGTGCTCTTGTGGTGTCATTAAACGATACAAACTTTATCTTGTTTGGTCGTCTTCGTATTTGTAATAGTTTAAAATTAATTTTGTGCGAATCAGAAAAGATACGTACCTGTTTCACTAGTGCCAATGTCTTATGCTAAACACCTTGTGAGATATTGCGACATATGTAACGTCTTTTATACGTAAATGCCACAACAATCGACTTTCTCGCGTTAGGTAACACGTTTCAGTATTAGTTATTAACATAATAATATAAAATCTCTATAAACATGCTCACTGATATTGATTTTGAGAATGTTATGGTACATATTGCGTCAATGTCTATGCATATTTGTAAGATCTATAAACATTTAGTCAGCTTGTAGTTAAATCGTGTGATTTACAAGTGTGACATCTGTTTTAAAAGTGATCCATAACGCATACTAATTTAACAGTGGTATTGAGCTTATTATGTACATACATCTCGGCTTATAAAAGTGAATGTGCTGAGTAAGATCTTGCCCTTAAACTAGTTATATCCAGATACATTATCAATTGGTATTCACTGGCTGCGGAAGTTTCATTGTCGACTAGCTACGAGGTCGCTTAAAGGGGCATTCCTGAATTTGCTGCGTTGTAAGATGTTTCCGACTAATAAAATATTTCTATGATCAAACTTACATATTAAATATTTTTTGTTGTTTAGAATATCAGTTTCTGTACATTCAATGTGTTTCTGGTCGTTTTAATATTTGTAAGGAGCCCAAACTGGATTCTATTTTCAAAATAATTTCGTACGTACGACAAAAATCATATTTTAGGAAATAAAATGAAATTTAACCTAGTAAAAATATTATAACGACCACAAACACGTTTAATATACAGCCACTAATATTTTATACAGAAAAATATATTTGATGTGTAATTACAATCGTTAAAATGTCTCTGTTAGTCGATAACATCTTAAAAGTTGCAGCAAATTCAGGAATGTCACTTTAAATACTCACTTGTTATATAGGTTTCAAAGTATGAACGAGCACGTGATACCTAACAGGTATCTGAACAAAACATAAATAGTTAAATACTAAAATCATATTAAATATTAATTAATAAAAAATCCCCCCACCATCAAAAAAGCCCAAAAGCAACAACAACTCCCCCAAAAACGAAACAATATTTGATCGAGGTTGCAAAACTGATCCGTGAAACTGACGTCCATACATGTACATCTAAAAGCAAAATAATGAATGAATGATTGAAAGAGTGAATGAAAGAAAGAAAGAAATGTTTTATTTAACGACGCACTCAACACATTTTGTTTACGGTTATATGGCGTCAGACATATGGTTAAGGACCACACAGATTTTGAGAGGAAACCCGCTGTCGCCACTACATGGGCTACTCTTCCTATTAGCAGCAAGGGTTCTTTTGTTTGCGCTTCCCACAGGCAGGATAGCACAAACCATGGCCTTTGTTGAACCAGTTATGGATCACTGGTCGGTGCAAGTGATTTACACCTACCCATTGAGCCTTGCGGAGCACTCACTCAGGGTTTGGAGTCGGTATCTGGATTAAAAATCCCATGCCTCGACTGGGATCTGAACCCAGTACCAACCGGCCATATAACCGTAAATAAAATGTGTTGAGTGCGTCGTTAAATAAAACATTTCTTTCTGTTTGGTGTGTGTGTGTGTGTGTGTGTGTGTGTGTGTGTGTGTGTGTGTGTGTGTGTGTGTGCACGCACCGCTAAAATGAATCCTGCCGCTAATTTGAAATTTCAGATTTATTGCAGATTTATTTCAACTGGACTAAACTGCTGATTTGTGGCCGTCTTTAATTTAGCGGTGCACAGATGTGTAAAATGTGATTATTCTGACACTTTATCCAGATAGCGTAAGAGGAACAGCGCTGCTGTTGTAAATGTTACTGTAACTTAATGACAGTTAGAGATCGTTTATATGCACTTCCTCAAAGACAAATCTTTCATAGGTGTACGGACTCCCATTTTTGTAGTGTGTATGGGGTGGGGGTAGGGGGAGGGGTTAGGCTGGGGGGGGGGGGGGTGTGCTACGTTTTGCCTGAATTAAACGAAAATCTCCGAATCTGCATAGCAATATTTATTCATATTAGCATTACTGCCAAACAGCTATATATGCAAACGAATCACTACGCATCTTTACATTGATTATAACTAATACTGTGGGTAGAATGATGCAAATACCATGTCATTGGTGAAAAGGTTTCAAACCAGTTCACTTTCTCGAATAGCGCTATCGTTTTTGAAGATTTGCTACATCACTAGGGGCCAGTTGCACCCCTGCCCCCTCCACTCCCCGTCTCGTTCCCTTATTAGACCTTTGACATAACCCGTCGTGGGATACTGATTAAAACGGAATATCCTCCCCCCCCCCCCCCCCAAAAAAAAACAGCAAAAAAACAACAACACACACACACCCAAAAAAACACACCTAAAAAAAACCCAGATCTACATTTGGCGATTGTATTAGCACTGGACTATATATCCCAGTGCATAAAGAATATGTTGTGGCTAGCAAAGTGGAAAAAGAAAACAAATCAACGGATCAGTTAGTCAGTGGGAAGGAATAACCGTTTTATTTAACGAACATTTTATCTACGGTTATATGGCGCCTCTATTGAGACAAAGGCTCGGGCTACAACATTCATTCACTCGGGACAAATAATTCATAATTCCTCGTAGCTCGTTAGTTATTCTCTAAGTAGTACGGAGCATAAGAAAATAAAACTGTCTCCATATGTGTTGAGTGCGTCGTTAAATAAAACATTTCTTTCCTTCCGTGTGTCTTAGTAATAGCTTTGTATCAAGTATATTCATATACAATGCATTAAAGGCATTGACCTGAGATATAAAAGCAGCGAAGAATAGTTTTTAGCTGTTACTTCGTTACTGTAAATTTACAAGTCCTTACTTCTTTAAAAAAACAAAAAAAACACAACAATCGACTTTCTCGCGTTAGGTAACACGTTTCAGTATTAGTTATTAACATAATAATATAAAATCTCTATAAATATGCTCGCTGATATTGATTTTGAGAATGTCATGGTACATATTGCGTCAATGTCTATGCATATTTGTAAGATCTATACACATTTAGTCAGCTTGTAGTTAAATCGTGTAATTTACAAGTGTGACATCTGTTTTAAAAGTGATCCATAACGCATACTAATTTAACAGTGGTATTGAGCTTATTATGTACATAATCTCGGCTTATAAAAGTGAATGTACTGAGCTAGAGCTTGCCTTTAAACTAGTTATAACCAGATACATTTCTAGTTGGTATTCACTGGCTGCTGAGACCGGCCTCGCTGGCGTCGTGGTTAGGCCATCGATCTACAGGCTGGTAGGTACTGGGTTCGGATCCCAGTCGAGACACGGGATTTTTCATCCAGATACCGACTCCAAACCCTCAGTGAGTGCTCCGCAAGGCTCAATGGATAGGTGTAAACCACTTGCGCCGACCAGTGATCCATAACTGGTTCAACAAAGGCCGCCATGGTTTGTGCTATCCTGCCTGTGAGAAGGGCAAATAAAAGATCCCTTGCAGCTAATCGGAAAGAGTAGCCCATGTAGTGGTCCTTAACCATATGTCTGACGCCATATGACCGTAAATAAAATGTGTTGAGTGCGTCGTTAAATAAAACATTTCTTTCTTTCACTGGCTGCTGAAGGTTCATTGTAGACTAGCTATTAGGTGGCTTAAAGGGACATTCCAGAATTTGCTGCATTGTAAGATGTTTCCGACTAATAAAATATTTCTACGATTAAGCTTACATATTAAATATTTTTTCTTGTTTAGAATATCAGCTTCTGTACATTCAATGTGTTTCTTGTCGTTTTAATATTTGTAAGGAGCCCAAACTGGATTCTGTTTTCAAATAATTTCGTACGTACGAAAAAAATCATATTTTAGGAAATAAAATGAAATTTAACCTAGTAAAAATATTAGAACGACCACAAACACGTTTAATATACAGCCACTAATATTTTATACAGAAAAATATATTTGATGTGTAATTACAATCGTTAAAAAGGTTCGGTTAGTCGATAACATCTTAAAAATTGCAGCAAACTCAGCAATGTCCCTTTAAATACTCACTTGTTATATAGGTTTCAATGTAAACGAGCACGTGATACCTAACAGGTATCTGAACCACAAACATAAATAGTTAAATACTAAAATCATATTAAATATTAATTCATAAAAAATCACACCCACCATCAGAAAAGCCCCAAAAGCAACAACAACCCCCCCCCAAAAAAAAATTAAAAATTAAAAAAATTAAACAATATTTGATCGAGGTTGCAAAACGATCCGTGTAACTAACGTCCATACATGTACATCTAAAAGCAAAATAATGAATGAATGAATGATTAAAAGAGTGAATGAATAATTGATTGAAAGAAAGAATGAATGATTGAACGAATGAATGAATGAATAAATGAAAAAATGAATGAATGAATACATAAATAAATGCTTAACGACACCCCAGCTCTAACAGTAACAGAGGCAACAACTACAATTATCTTAATCCACTCAGTTAATTAAATCGAATGTAAGCATACAGTTACGATATACTGGAAATGTTCTTAAAGGGACATTCCTGAGTTTGCTGCATTGTAAGATGTTTCTGACTATTAAAATTCTACGATTAAACTTACATATTAAATATATTTTCTTGTTTAGAATATCAGTATCTGAATATTCAATGTGTTTCTGGTCGTCTTAATAATTATTTGTAAGAAGCCCAAACTGGATTTTGTCTTCATATAATTTCGTATGTACGAAACAATATAATAATTAAGAAATAATATGAAATTTAACCTAGTATAAATATTAGAACGATCAGAAACATGCTTAATATAGAGCCACTAATATTTTATGCAGATACATTTTTTTATATTTAATTACAGTCGTTAAAAAGTCTCTGTTAGTTGATAACATCTTAAAAATTGCAGCAAACTCAGGAATGTCCCTTTAATTCCATTACATAATATAACGTACTCCGTGTTTAATCACGAAACTGATTTATATCTAAGTATACGATTATAAATTAAAATGACATATCCCTATATTGTAAAATCATGAAATGTAAGTAGACAGTTGTAGAATCGTGAGAATGTAAGTAGACAGTTGTAGAACCGTGAAATGTAAGCAGACAGTTGTAGAACCGTGAAATGTAAGCAGACAGTTGTAGAATCGTGAAATGTAAGCAGACAGTTGTAGAATCTTGTATAATCGTGAGATGTAAGTAGACAGTTGTAGAATCATGATATGTAAGTAGACAGTTGTAGAATCGTGAGATGTAAGTAGACAGTTGTAGAATCGTGAAATGTAAGTAGACAGTTGTAGAATCTTGTAGAATCGTGATATGTAAGTAGACAGTTGTAGAATCATGATATGTAAGTAGACAGTTGTAGAATCGTGAGATGTAAGCAGACAGTTGTAGAATCGTGAAATATAACTAGACAGTTGTAGAATCGTGAAATGTAAGTAAACAGTTGTAGATTCTATGTATTCTGAATGATGGGATTTTACATATCTTTTCATTGTTATATCACGAAATGCATTTATAATGTTTAAAGTTTTGTTTTGTTTAACGGCACCACTAGAGAACATTGACTTATTAATCATCGGCTACTGTATGTCAAACAGTTGATAATTTTGACGTACAGTCTTAGAGAGGATGTCCGTTACATTTTACTTCACTAGTAGCAATGGATCTTTTATATGCGCCATCCCACAGACAGGATAGTACATATATCAGTCGTGGTGCATTTGCTGGATCGAGAAATAGGCCAAAAGGCCAACCGACAGGGATTGATCTTAGACCGACCGCACATCAGGCGAGCGCTGTACCAGTGGGCTCCGTTCCGCCCCAAAATCCGATATTAATAATGAATGATTCTTCAACAGTGTTGTAGATAGCACTAATGCTATTATGTACATTACATTTCACTGTGGATGATTTGATATTTACTGGTATATATTAGTGTCAGAAGTAATATCTTTATTAGAGATACTTATAGTTACTGTGATACTAATTGCTCCGTTAATATCACAAAGACTACATAAAAAAAACCCATCACAGGAACAGATTTCAGGTGATAGATACACAAAGAATATATTTCAAAAACCCCATAGCAAGTGTAAACACACACTAGGTGTAAAAATTACAAACTTCAGTTGTTCCACATCTGCTTTACACTGTTTACATTGTGTCACAGACGTTGTCTGAATGACATATTAATAAGGTGGAAGAATGATTCAAGTAGATTGCACTACTTCTTCACGATAAATATTTTATGAAGGGTTTGTCAATAATTTCAATTTGACATGACGTAAAAAGAAACGTTTTCGTTTTATGTCAAGCCAAACTGGAATTATTGCCACAAAACACTTTACAGTTTCGCTAAAATGAGGTATGGAAGATATTAATTAGATTCACATGTTAACGGGGCATAATGACAGCGATGTTGATGGTATTTTACATTTTTGCTAGAATGAGGTACGGAAGATATTAATTAGATTCACATGTTAACGGGGCATAATGACTGCGATGTTGGTGGTATTTTACATGTGTGCCAGAATGAGGTACGGAAGATATGAATTGGATTCACATGTTAACGTGGCATAATGACTGCGGTGTTGATGTTATTTTACATTTTCGTTAGAATGAGGTATGCAAGATATTAGTTAGATTCACATGTTAACGGGGCATAATGACAGCGATGTGTTGATGGTATTTTACATTTTTGCTAGAATGAGGTACGGAAGATATGAATTAGATTCACATGTTAACGGGGCATAATGACAGCGATGTTGATGGTATTTTACATTTTCGTAAGAATGAGGTATGGAAGATATTAGTTAGATTCACATGTTAATGGGGCATAATGACTGCGGTGTTGATGGTATTTTTTTTCGTTAGAATGAGGTATGGAAGATATTAATTAGATTCACATGTTAACGGGGCATAATGACAGCGATGTTGATGGTATTTTACATTTTCGCTAGAATGAGGTATGGAAGATATTAGTTAGATTCACATATTAACGGGGCATAATGACTGCGGTATTGATGGTATTTTACATTTTCGTAAGAATGAGGTATGGAAGATATTAGTTAGATTCACATGTTAACGGGGCATAATGACAGCGATGTTGATGGTATTTTACATTTTTGCTAGAATGAGGTACGGAAGATATGAATTAGATTCACATGTTAACGGGGCATAATGACTGCAATGTTGATGGTATTTTGCATTTTTGCTAGAATGAGGTATGGAAGATATTAGTTAGATTCACATGTTAACAGGGCATAATGACTGCGGTATTGATGGTATTTTACATTTTCGTAAGAATGAGGTATGGAATATATTAGTTAGATTCACATGTTAACGGGGCATAATGACTGCGGTGTTGATGGTATTTTTTTCGTTAGAATGAGGTATGGAGGATATTGGTTAGATTCCCATGTTAACGGGTCATAATGACAGCGATGTTGATGGTATTTTACATTTTCGCTAGAATGAGGTATGGAAGATATTAATTAGATTCACATGGTTAAAGCGGTATAACTTTAGAGATTTGAGTGATACTGATGATGTTTTACATTTCGCCAGCTCCTATGTCGTCCTGTCGCCGACGGCGATACGTCCAGGTATGGACTTCGACATCAGCGTCAACGTCCTCAAGTCGCAGGGCAACGTGCACGTCGTGGCACAGCTAGTCGACGGCCATAAGCAAACAGTGACAACGTCCAGTGCTGACCTAACCAAGGGTAGGTAAAACTACCCACCACAGTGTTGTACAGAGACGCAACCTACACACGTGCACTGTACGTCATTGTAGCCTCGGTGGTGTAGCGGTTAAGCCATTGGACCTAAAGGCTGGAAGGTACTGGGTTCGCAACCCTGTATCGGCTCTCACACAGAGCGAGGTTTAACAACTCGTTGGAAAGGCACGAGTCCACTACGCTGACGTTTTCTTTCAATGAGCACTAACCCACAGTCCTTGACAGACAGTCCAGACAGCTGAGGTGAACTTAAGTGGTCATAAGCATGAACATGAAACACATTACAAATATTATTTAATTCCAAACACGTGGAATAATGACGATCGTTTGTCACTGAAGGCCTCATTATTTTTATAAACCATCTCGCAATATATGATTTGACACTAATTATGACACCATATTTGCGCGAATCTAAGGGCTCATTCACAATGGAATCGACGTGGCATGGCTACAAAAAATTAAAATACACTATCTCCATTGAAAGCATTCACAAAACGCATGCTGCCAACCGTAATGAAATAACCGGCCGCATGCGTCTATAATATATTAAGCCAATTATATATTACCGTATATCTTAACAACAATAGCTAAGTGCAACTAACGGTAAGTGCAACTAACGTTAAGTGCAGCTAACTGCTTATTATAAAGTTGTAGTAAGATATTTACTGCATGGTATTTTACATTTTTGCTAGAATGAGGTACGGAAGATATGAATTAGATTCACATGTTAACGGGGCATAATGACAGCGATGTTGATGGTATTTTACATTTTCGTAAGAATGAGGTATGGAAGATATTAGTTAGATTCACATGTTAATGGGGCATAATGACTGCGGTGTTGATGGTATTTTTTTTCGTTAGAATGAGGTATGGAAGATATTAATTAGATTCACATGTTAACGGGGCATAATGACAGCGATGTTGATGGTATTTTACATTTTCGCTAGAATGAGGTATGGAAGATATTAGTTAGATTCACATATTAACGGGGCATAATGACTGCGGTATTGATGGTATTTTACATTTTCGTAAGAATGAGGTATGGAAGATATTAGTTAGATTCACATGTTAACGGGGCATAATGACAGCGATGTTGATGGTATTTTACATTTTTGCTAGAATGAGGTACGGAAGATATGAATTAGATTCACATGTTAACGGGGCATAATGACTGCAATGTTGATGGTATTTTGCATTTTTGCTAGAATGAGGTATGGAAGATATTAGTTAGATTCACATGTTAACAGGGCATAATGACTGCGGTATTGATGGTATTTTACATTTTCGTAAGAATGAGGTATGGAATATATTAGTTAGATTCACATGTTAACGGGGCATAATGACTGCGGTGTTGATGGTATTTTTTTCGTTAGAATGAGGTATGGAGGATATTGGTTAGATTCCCATGTTAACGGGTCATAATGACAGCGATGTTGATGGTATTTTACATTTTCGCTAGAATGAGGTATGGAAGATATTAATTAGATTCACATGGTTAAAGCGGTATAACTTTAGAGATTTGAGTGATACTGATGATGTTTTACATTTCGCCAGCTCCTATGTCGTCCTGTCGCCGACGGCGATACGTCCAGGTATGGACTTCGACATCAGCGTCAACGTCCTCAAGTCGCAGGGCAACGTGCACGTCGTGGCACAGCTAGTCGACGGCCATAAGCAAACAGTGACAACGTCCAGTGCTGACCTAACCCAGGGTAGGTAAAACAACCCACCACAGTGTTGTCGTACAGATACGTAACCTACACACGTGCACTGTTCGTCATTGTAGCCTCGGTGGTGTAGCGGTTAAGCCATTGGACCTAAAGGCTGGTAGATACTGGGTTCGCAACCCTGTATCGGCTCTCACACAGAGCGAGGTTTAACAACTCGTTGGAAAGGCACGAGTCCACTACACTGACTTTTTCTTTCAATGATCACTAACCCACAGTCCTTGACAGACAGTCCAGACAGCTGAGGTGCCCTTAAGTGGTCATAAGCATGAACATGAAACACATTAGAAATATTATTTAATTCCAAACACGTGGAATAATGACGATCGTTTGTCACTGAAGGCCTCATTATTTTTATAAACCATCTCGCAATATATGATTTGACACTAATTATGACACCATATTTGCGCGAATCTAAGGGCTCATTCACAATGGAATCGACGTGGCATGGCTACAAAAAATTAAAATACACTATCTCCATTGAAAGCATTCACAAAACGCATGCTGCCAACCGTAATGAAATAACCGGCCGCATGCGTCTATAATATATTAAGCCAATTATATATTACCGTATATCTTAACAACAATAGCTAAGTGCAACTAACGGTAAGTGCAACTAACGTTAAGTGCAGCTAACTGCTTATTATAAAGTTGTAGTAAGATATTTACTGCATGGTGACAAACCAAACCATCAATTTATAAAAGTAATGGTTCGCACGCTCTTTAAAGTGTTATACCTAAAAAAAACCATGACAAATACATAACACAGTTCTACTTTTAATATGTTTAATATAAAAATGCATTGCAGCAAGCTTATTAATTGCGGCTGGAAGAAGCTGTACTGCGTTCAACCGAACAGAAAAACGTCCGCGAGACTGGTTTATGCGCTTCACGTTAAACCAAATGGCCACGTCGGAAACCAATCAAATAGTTCGCGAACGTTAGCGAAATGTTCGCTGGCTGAACTTAGGGAAGGTGTGAGTGCCCTGAACGCACGCGGCAGCTGCAAGAAACACAATAGATCTAGACGCTCACGCAGTATCCATTATGGATAAGCCCTAATGCTAGGATCAGACTACCAACTGCTAGCACAAAGTTGGCCCACTTTCTGCTCTCACGACTTCTACGACAGTCGAGCTGCTAGTCTGAAGCGCTCTTACAACTCGATTACCGTCGTATAACCCACTAGTTGTTAATCTGAACGCACCTGTCGTAAGTCGGGAGTTGGGTAAATTACAACGCAACGGTCGAGTTGGCCAACTTCGTCGTGACAGATGACAGTCTGAGTCTAGCATTACAGTATTGCAAATTGCACCTTAATGGAATTTTAAACAATTGCCTTGAGCATTTCTTTTTATTGTGCCACATGTAATAAGATATGCACATAGACATTTCAATGAATATTATTGCTTTTAAATCTCATGTTTTTGTGTGATTTTTTCAGGTCAACCACAAGAACTGTCTCTGAAGGTAAGCATGTGTAACAGTCAGTGTGACTGTAGCCGCTTTTTTAAAAATTCGTTGAATGTCATCCATAATCAAATTGCAAATGATTCCAGATGACAGTGAAATGTCTATTGAATAAAAGAAAGAAAGAAAGAAATGTCTTATTTAAAGACGCACTCAACACATTTTATTTACGGTTATATGGCGTCAGACATATGGTTAAAGAACACACAGATTTTGAGAGGAAACCCGCTATCTCCACTTCCTGGGCTACTCTTTCCGATTAGCAGCAAGGGATCTTTTATTTGCGCTTCCCACAGGCAGGATAGCACAAACCATGACCTTTGTTGAGCCAGTTATGGATCACTGGTCGGTGCAAGTGGTTTACACCTACCCATTGAGCCTTCCGGAGCACTCACTGAGGGTTTGGAGATGGTATCTGGATTAAAAATCCCATGCCTCGACTGGGATCCGAACCCAGTACCTACCAGCCTGTAGAATGATGGCCTAACCGCGACGCCACCGAGGGCGGTCACTTAATAGGGTGACTTATGATCCGTTTTATTACGTACCCTCAAATTATTTTCAGGCAGAACGCCTGATGGTTTAACAGTCTTAAAGAAAACATGCTATGTAACTTTGTGATACTGATAAAGGATAAGAACCACGTTGTTTATTTAAGTGTAAAAATCTGATGTCCTAACCACGACGCCACCGAGGCCGGTCTAATGAATAAACGTCCTACAATTCTGCCTATATGGCTGAAACACTCTGAGTGATCACACCTGTATGTTGCAGCCAATCAGGTTAAACAAAGTTTGTTTTGTTTCACGACACCACTAGAGCACATTGATTGATTAATCACTGTGAGATTCATCCTGACAGCAAACATCTCCCTGTAATATCGTTACACGAAGGAACGAAAAGAAGAAGGATGTCAAACATATGGTAATTTTGACACAGTCATAGTGAGAAAACCCACTACATTTTTTTCATCATTAGTAGCGATGGATCTTTTATATGCACCATCCCGCAGACAGTATAGCACATACCACGGCTTTTGATATACGAGTCGTGGTGCACTGGTTGGATCGAGAAATAACCCAATGGGTCCACCGACGGGGATCGATCCTAGACCGACAGCGTATCAAGCGAACACTTTACCACTGGGCTACGTTCCGCCCCTTGCAGCCATTCAGAGCCGATTCCTTCTTACTCCTCTTTGATAACAATCTTTCCATCGTATAGTCTACACAATCTCATTTAAAACATTTCAACATGTTGTATTATTAATAAAAGCCTCAACCTTTATTAATATTATGCCAACGCTTATTAATTGTGCTTTTACGTATTTGAGTAAATTTACTTGTGAGCAAAGTTACACATAACAGTACATTTTGTGCATGTGTTTGGGGCCGTTTGTCGCAATATAATGATATTCGACGCCAGCTATTGAAGTATATTATTATAATTTAATATAAAAATATACAATAGTCTTTAATTATGGTGCAATTAAATGACCCCCTCTATTACGTACGGGAACATATAGCTTACTGTTTTACCTAACTAGGTTACGGGAACTATGTTGATTGGTGTTAGTTTTATCTCTAGGTTCCACAGACAACCAAGTCTGGCCAGTACAAACTACAAGTAACCGGGTCCGGGCGTCTGACTTTCCACAACGAAACCACTTTGACATTCAACAGAAAGAGCATGTCCGTGTTTGTACAGACCGACAAAGCCATGTACAAGCCCGGTCAAACAGGTAAAAACTATTGCAACTTTTCAAGCGCATTTACACACACCCAAACCATTATTTAAGTGATATTAGTTTCACAAACATTGTGTCATTGTCGTTATCGGTTGCAGAATATACAAATACCCCTACCCCACAGATGTCCATGAAGCAATATATAGCTTTCCATTTCAGTTCATTTCAGAGCGTTTGCCATGTACCCAGACATGAAGGTCTACACTGGACCAATGACGATCGACATCCTTGTAAGTACATACATGTACAATAGTCAGGTGGTTTAGTGGAATTACCGTTACTTGATGGATACAATATCAGATGATAATATCACCTAAGTATATAGGTACAACATCTATATTGTTCGAATTATTATACAGATAAAGATATGCTCGCACATGCTGATATTTACTTCCATAGTTTGGAAGGCAAATATATATTTTAATAAAATCCATCTATATCCATCTACGACTCACTAGGCACCCAGATAGCCTGACTGGACCTATTGGTAGTACTAAACCAAATAACTTCCGGCTGGGTCAAAGATCGATGTGCACCCAACTTTTGATAGAGAAGTGAACACCACAAGTCCTGTGTTTGGTTATAAATGTGAGTGTGTTGGTTGTAAAAAATAATAGTTTCATCTGGGTAAAAAAAAATGCAATGCAATTAGCTAGTACCCATGTGTCAAGTAGCCTTGTGCTTGAAACATGTATGAGGTACCTGTAAAAAAAAGTACTCGAATTTTGTGCGGAACTAGGGTAGTCATAGACGCTACCTGTTATCTCAGAAACGAGCAGCTTGACCCCCATTTTTTTCTGATTCACTTTAAGTGTGAGGGGTGGTAGTATTTATATCCGTGGCGTTTATGTCGATTGATACGCTGTAGGTAGGAGTTTTAGCCACATATGTTACTATTGTCGTCTATGGGATTTGATTTAGTAGTATACACCCTGTATGTCAACGGTATACATTCGCAGCAAATGGTATGTTATATTTCTATCTATTTCGATTTATTAATTGTCATGTGTGTGTATGAGTGTGGCGTTGCCCATATACCAAGGCAACGAGTATGTGTTAATCTAACAAAATGTCTGCGAAAAAGAAGTACCAATTATTATTTATATATTTTTTTCTTTCTTTTTATTTACAATAAGTTATCAGTCTTTTTGTTTACCACAAAAATACCTATACGTTGCAATAACTTACACAATCAAGTTCCCAATATAGTACTCTTGTATATAATGGTTTGTTTTGTCTATGACGTGAACGCTTAGAACTAGACATCCCTGTACGGCTTGTTCTGTTGAAGGACCCCAAGAGTAACAAGATCAAACAGATGATTGGGGCCAAGGACGCCAGTGGAGTCTACGAGAGTTAGATTCAAACGAGCACGCAACCTGTTATGGGCGACTGGAAGATTAGAGTCACTGCAGACGTAAGTTACGACATGGACTGTTATGCTTGGCACACACCTAACGATTAACGCAGACTCTTCAGTCGCGTCGGCATTAATCGGTAGGTGTGTGTAAGGCAAAAACGCGATAGTCGCGTCTAATCTCCACTCTTGCCCCGATTATGCATATATACATCTGTCCGCACTAACACTACAACCACCACTAACCATTATCACCAGAACAAATATACCCTTGACCATTACCATTAGTAGCACACCATCGTCGTCGTCATCATCATCATCATCATCATCATCATCACCATTGTCGTGGTAGTCTTCATCGTTGTCATCGTCATAAACGTAGTTAAAATTGTTATTGGTAAATTAATGTTCAATATATATGTAAAATGTACTTCTGGGGGTTGGGGATGTGAAATATCAAGGATGTTTAAATGCATTCATAATTACTTTTATAAACTTTGCTAAATTATTTAGTGTACTGATTCGTTTGTTTTGCATTAGTTCTTTGAATTATAAGTACTTGGTCTAGTATAGTAATAGGGATGTAAAAATTGAGTCCTAGAATTACTAAAAAAGTGGCAAATGAAAAGATAGTGAAACTCATCACCAATTTCACTTTCATTGCACAGGGTACAAATTCTATCTTCTAATGGAATATTATTCCAGCGTCCTGTTTCTACCGGTAAATAATGGTTTGATGTTCTGAATTTTAAGAGTGGTATATTAATGTATTTTTCTAAAATTAGTTGTTCCTTATATAATTGGTAGGTTTTGCCTCTCGAAGATAATGATATGTTACTTCTCCATGTTTGTGAATATTGATCAGTTTGTCTTTGTTTAATTTGTTGCGAGAGACAATTAACTGATCTGAAAGTATGAGCTACCCAGACATTACCCATTCCCAAGTTTTCCAAAATGTTTTTAATAGTAATGACCCATTTATATTCTGTTCCGTTAACAATATAGTCATTTAGCATTACTTTATACAATAACGTCGAAAATTTTGACTGCTTTCCTGATAAAAGCCTTGCCTAGTAACATACCATTCTTCTATAAATTATTAATTCAATAGGAAGTCTCCCTAGCTCTCCAAAGAGCATGAAAAATGGTGTTGCTTTCTTAATAGGTAAAATATGTCTTAAAAAATGTATTTGTACGGAATTAAATATATCAATTTTCTCATGTCCCCAGACTTCACATCCGTATAACAAGATTGGAAGGACTATTGAATCAAACATTTTAATTTACATTCGTTGATAAATGATTATCTTTGGCTTTTGATAATACAAAATACATGGCCTTAGTAGCCTGTTGGCTGAGCTTAGTTTTAGTAATACGGAAGTTATTTAATTTAGTAAAGATAATTCCAAGATATTTATATTCTTTTACATTCTCTAGAACAGTGTTTCCGATCTTGAAAGTATGTTTATACTCTCTAGTGGTTCCCTTAAGAATTAATATTTTCGTTTTGCTACAGTTTATTTTAAATTTCCATTTTAAAGAATATTGATAAAATATATTCAAGGTGTGTTGTAAGTCGTTTGCGGAGGTTGATAAAAGTGCGGTATCGTCTGCATATAACAAACAAAACATATGTAGTACAATATCTAATGGTGGATTTTGATTATCGGGCATAGGGGCAACTCCTTGACATCCATGGTTAGTTATGTAATCTTCTATATCGTTTAAATACAGGGAAAATAAAATTGAGGATAAATTTTCACCTTGACGGATGCCGATATTGCATGGGAATAAAGCCGATTGTTTATTATTTATAAGAATAAGTGATTTTAGGCCTTGGTACATTTCATAGATAATTCGAAAGAATTTACCGTTGATATTATTTTGCAGAAGTTTATGCCAAAGTAGCGTTCTGGGTACCATATCAAATGCCTTCTTTTTATAACACAGGACAACCTTGCTTTCTCCTTTATTCCATTGCTTCAAGCATTACACAAAGAAGTACAAGCCAATACAAATATTCCGCATAATAATAATATTATAGAGTTAGATACACTGTCATTAAATCGGGGCGGGAATAACCCAGTGGAAAAGAGCTCACCTGATGCGTGATCGGTCTAGGGTCGACCCCCGTCAGTGGGCCTATTGAACTATTTAGCCAGCCAGTGCACCACGACTGGTATATCAAAGACCGTAGTATGTGCTATTCTGTCTGTGGAACGGCGCATATGAAAGATCCCTTGCTAGTAATGGACAAAATGTAGCGAGTTTCCTCTCTCTAAGACTATATGTCAGAATTACCAAATGTTTGACATCCAGTAGCCGATAATTAAGAAATTAATGTGTTCTAGTTGTTTCGTTAAAACAAACTTCTTCTTCTTCTTATGTTGTTACATGGATTTCCATGTGAAATGTGAAAGCAACCCGGAAGCAGTGTCAACTCTGACCTTATCCCTTCGGGTTCAAAGCGCGACATAATTATTACACTTATATTAGAGGCATCGAGAGCATCCGTTCGCTGTAGATTTACCCAAGCGATATTAGTTGTCTGTATTAAATTATCAGTGTAGGTAGAGTATACCAGACAGCATACTGCCGTTTCAATACAATACAATACAAAATGCTTTATTACCGTGTTTACATAAGATGTATACACATAATTATTATATACCTATAAACACAGTCTGGTGACCCAGCAATAATAAAGCTAATGATAAGAATAACGAACGACTAAATATATACATTAAACAAAATAAAATAGTTATATTATTTATAAGTGCTATAACGACTTGCCACATAGGCTATTATTTAATACTCAACAAACTAGTTCGAAGATCATCTAACTTTTATTGGTGAAAATAGACACTAAGTTTAGTTAATCTACAAACCTGTAAGACATCTGAATAAAGTTACAACAGAGCGAAATGAGCGTCTGTGAGGCTGACACGAGAGAAATACCCTCAAAGATAGACAAACGCTTGTTTCCATAACCTTTTACTTCTCAGAGGAACGTGCGTTTTTAGAATTATTAAAAAGTTCAGTTCGTGGAATTACAAACCCCAGGGTGACAATAGACACTTCGGATGTAGGAACATGGGACTCTAAACAATGTAATATAAGTAATCTTAGTTTCAAATATCAAAAATGGATAACGAAAAGAAAAGAAAAGACAAGAAAAGAAAAAGGCTGTTATAATAAAACATATTACGCCATAGTGTTTAAAAACTAGGGTCTGTCACTTTAAGGAGATGCAGGTAGGACAAATACTTTGATTATTATTTATCGTCAACTGTGCAGATAACGGCTGTCCTTTCTGTGATTTCGCTTTCGGCGCAATACCTAAGGGAATTGGCGGCGCTATCCCCCCTGGTGTGGGAGCCACTGGCGCAGGGTCTGGGCATAGCTTACAGGAAGTGCAGCGAGTGAGAACAGTCTTTCCAGAAACCTGGCTGTGGGTCAACAGAACCACTAGGTAGCTAATGATCTTATATTTTAACTATTACCTCACTGCGTGACTTTCTTTACGTGCGCCCATTTAGCTAGTTTCCGTTCCAGCCAGTGCTCCACAACTGGTGTAACAAAGGCCGTAATATGTACTATTCCTTATGTGGGATGGTGCACATAAAATATCCCTTGTTGCTAATCGAAAAGAGTAGCCCCTGAAGTGGCGACAGCGGGTTTCGTCTCTCAATATCTGTGTGGTCCTTAACCATATTATGTCTGACGCCATATAATCGTAAATAAAATGTGTTGAGTGCGTCGTTAAATAAAACATTTCCTTCCTCCTTTCCTTCCTTCCATCCTTCCTTCCTTCCTTCCCTCCTTCCTTGCTTTTTTCTTTACGTGCATTTGTGTCCGAGCATGTCAAATGAGCTTTGGTAATTCGTATTATCAGTATAATGCAATGACTAACATCTTACTTTTTTTTTTAAGTGGATGGATTTAAGAACATTAACTAATGAGAATATAAGATACTCTGGGTGTACACTTTGCAATAACCTGTCCCACAGAATCGTAGAATATAAGATGAATTACATAAAAGTGGAGCGAGATTTAAGACAAACAATTTAACAAAGAACTCCACAGTAACCGTTTTCTGCATTAATCTGAGAAATATAACATTTAAATACAACCACAAATGCGAACACTGACAAAGGCTTAACCACTATGCTACTAAGCACACACGAAAAACAACACGATGGAAATCGATTAGACTGTGACGTATAGTTAACCTGACAATCACGTGTCTCTGACGTGTAAGTCAGCTACAAGTGCAACGGCTGTATATAACTTTTAGTCGAAAAAGATGTTAAAATTTGCTTAAAACCTGTTTTTTGAGGATATGTAAAAAATAGAATAATACATTCGTATCCGTTAGATACCATTTATCTCACAATTCGTTGCTTAAAAACGTATCAAACTCACTTTCGCTGGTTAGATACATTTTAAAGTTACATTATCTGGTTACCATATTATAACATCATATACAAATGTGAAATACAAGCTCAAATGCACTTTTAAAAAAGTCGTGAGTGTTCGCTATGAACGGATATCGTCAAACGTATACGCTTGATTCGTCGCCTGTGCCGCCATAGCTCGGCAAAGCACAAACGACAGTCTGTTGTCAGTTTCAGTTAACACGTGTGTTTGCCGATTTTAAATTGTAAAGGTTCGTCCTCAAAAAATTAAAAGAGAATCTTTTGCGCTGTAGTTAAAAACGGTGTCATCTTGACACTCGTTGTAATACGACAGTCGTTACCCTTCCTATTTCAGAATTGATATTTTAAAAGTGTAGTAGTTTTAGTTTGTATACTAATAACACACTTAATCAT